>NC_044246.1:111791350-111938927 GCF_003957555.1 Calypte anna | reverse complement strand
GCCAGCCCCTGAGCCAACATTTCAGCAAGTTAAATGTTCAAGTATGGAGAATCTTTGCAGTTTGGAGAGATCCTTCTCCTGCTTCATGCAAGGCACAAGCAAATGGACTGTGAAATATTTATGGAGACCTCAGAAATCCTGCGTGGCCCCATCATCTCCATCCACTGTTCTGGGTCCTGCCACTTTTCTCAGCCTCTTTCCTTCTTATTTACACTCAGTGCCTTGAGGTTTTTTGGATGGGGGTTGTGCAGCTCATGGGCAGATGTTGAGGATCCCTCTCTTTGTGGTCCCTCTATTGGGAAGATGACAGAGAGGGAACTGCTAAATGCAGGGATATCTTCAGTTGCATTGAATCCTAGGATCCCAGACTGGTTTGGGATGGAAAGGACCTTAAAGCTCATCCAGTTCCAATGCCCTGCATGGGCAGGGACACCTCCCACCAGCCCAGCTTGCTCCAAGCCCCATCCAGCCTGGGCTGAGACACTGCCAGGGATGGGGCAGCCACAGCTTCTCTGGGAAGCCTGGACCAGGGTCTCACCACCCTCGTAGCAAAGAATTTTTTCCTAATGTCCATCCTAAATCCCCCCTTTTCCATCTTGAAACCATTCCCCCTCATCCCATCACCTCATGCCCTTGTAAAAGTCCCTCCCCAACTTTCCTGGAGGAAAGTTCCAGGTACTGGAACATGCTCTTAAGTTCCCCTTGGAGACTTCTCCTCTCCAGGCTGAACAACCTCAACTCTCAGCCTCTCTTCATAGCACCCTGCTCAAGTTTCATGTACCCCTCATGTCTGGGGCTTGAAGGCTTTCAGCCTGGTTCCACAGAGGTCCTCACTTTCAGGACAGGATGTTTTGGGCGTTGGGCACTCCAAGAGGGATGCTCTGGAGGGGCAGGGGTGAGATGCCAGTTGCACAGCATGGTCCAGAGTTGCTTCTTCCCCACCATTTCCAACCTAAGCATCCCTTAAGGAAAAATAAGCACTTCTGAAGAGAAAGGAGACCAGAAAACACCTAAAAAACCCAGCATCATGTGCATTGCATAGTTTAATTTTCCATCTGCCTACATTCTCCTACAGCCTCTTGTCTCAGGCTTGCAGGGCAGGTTAGAGGATGAGGTTCCTTTCTGGTTCCATTCTCGCACATCTCCTGCCCCAGGGGTGCTGCTCTGGGCTTTGCAAAGAGATGTTGGCATGGAAAAATCATCCTGCCTAGGACCTGTCTCCTTTAAGTCATTTTTTTGGGGTTGGGAGAGGCTGGGGGAGGTGAGGAGTTCTCTGTGGCAATGTGGCTTTGCACAGGAAGCTAAACCAGAAGCATCAGCTGTTTGGCCAAAGTTTTATTCCCCAGGTCCTAACAAGTGCTGGCCTGGAAGGAGGTAGAGGTCCTCTAAGGAGGGTTGGAAGGACCTTCTGAGCAGTGGGGAAGGGACCTGCCCCTGAGCATCCATCCCCAGAGTTGCTGGAGACTACAGCTGGACCCCAACAGCCACCAGAAGTGAGGCCCTGTCACCATTTCAAGCAGCCAGAACACTCAGATCTCTCCAATGCCACTTGGTTTTCCCTCCCTCTTCCTCTCCAAAAGGAGCTGTTTTCACTCTTGAATTTTTGTCCCACCAGTTTTTTGGGTTAGAACATCCAAAAAACTCCTCAGCCCTGCAGTAGTGTGTCCAGCCCTGGCATCCTCAACAGAAGGAGGAGATGGAGGTGTTGAAGTGAGTCCAGAGGAGGCCAGGAAGATGATGATAGAATCATCAGGGTTGGAAAAGACCTCAAGTCCAACCGTCTGCCCTACAACCCCTTATCAGCCACTGTAGTACCTCATCTGCCCATCTTTTGAACACCTCCAGATTCAAGGGTTGGAGCAGCTCTGGAGCCAGGCTGAGAGAGTTGGGGGTGTTCAGCCTGGAGAAGAGAAGGCTGCAGGGAGACCTTGGAGCACCTTCCAGTGCCTGAAGGGGCTGCAGGAAAGCTGGGGAGGGACTTTGGATACTGGATGAGGGGCAGTGGTCTTAAAGAAAAGAAGGGTAGGTTTAGATCAGACATTAGGAAGAAATTCTTCACTATGAAGGTGGTGAGACACTGGAACAGTTTCCCCATCCCTGGAGATATTCAAGGTCAGGCTTGATGGGGTTTTGAGCAACCTGATCCAGGTGAAGATGTCCCTTCTTACTGCAGGGGAGGTTGGACTGGGTGACCTTTAAAGGACTCTCCCAACCCAAGCCACTCAGTGATTCAATGACCCCTGAGTGTGACTGAGCCTTGGGGAGCTGAGCCTTGAGAAATGGTTTTTACTTCAGGCTGAAAGGACTCAGGGGCCATCCCCAGTTCCTGGTTCCTCTGTAGCATCAGTCTTCCCCATCCTTACAACTTGCTGCCTCTTCCCTTGCCTGAAGGCTTTCCTCTCTTCTCTTTTTCAGGAAGGATACATATCAAACCCTCGGAGTTTGTGGGAGAACTACCCCCACGTTTATCTTCCGTAAGCACTCCTCAGGGCAGCTTGTTCTGGGGCTGACCACTTCCTTCCTCTCTTGAGTTTTCCCTGTGGCTGGGACCAGGATGCTGACAGCACCCTGCATGCCCTTTGCATGCACCCTGCTACAGGGAGATCCCAGGGGACATGGGGCATCTCATTTGTGGCCCTGGGATGGGTCTTTGTGGAGGGTTTCCTCCATAAGGAAGGTCTGGTGGGCTTGGTTACCCATCCTGGCTGTTCCTAACTGCATCACCTGGAATAAGTTGCTTTGCTGGGCATTTTGCATATCAAGTGGGGGATGATCCTTCCTTCTTGGGTTCTGACAAGCATGAGGTTTGCTGAGGGCACGGAGATGGCTGCAGAAGCATCTGGATAAAGTCCAGGTGTGGCTCAACATATATATATAATAATATATATATATTATTTTTTAATAATTACAATTTTATTGTAATTATATATGCAGATTTTATATATACATATAATAACATATATATATAATTTCAGCTGAGAAATGCTGCCTCCTAAATCCCAGGGCTTCAAAGCAATGGGGGTATTGCCCGGTTGGGCACTTTCCTTGGTACTTGGGTCCTTGGGGTCTTGTGCCTGGGTCTTTGGGGTCGTGCCATGCCCTGGGCTGGCTCACGTTGGCTTGTCCCTGCATTTCAGGTTCCAGGTGAAGTTTTTCTACCTGTGCCAGCTGGCTTACTGGCTGCACGCCCTGCCAGAGCTCTACTTCCAAAAAGTCCGCAAGGTGAGAGCCGGGTGGGAGCTCACAGGTCCATGGGGGGAGGGAAGTGGGAGGGATGCTTGAGGTGGTTTTCCCACCACCTTTGGGGAGAAAAAGCTCTGGAAGAGGTTGGGTGAGGAAGGGTGAGGGTTTTCATGTGGCTTTCTGCCCTTGCCAGGAGGAGATCCCTCGCCAGCTGAGGTGCATCGCGCTCTACCTAGTGCACATCGCCGGTGCCTACCTCCTCAAGTGAGTCTCTTACCTGCCTCAAGGTCCTCTTGTCCCCATGTCCCCCTGCTCAGGGGATGAATAGGTCCTTCTGGAGGTCACCCCGGAAGCCTCAGTGTTTGTGGGGAATAAAGGCGAGTGTTTAAAAAGGAGATGGTGTTGAAGTTGACCTTGCAGCTGTGGGCAGTCAGGCAAGAAGGTTCCACAGTCCCAGAGAGGTGATTGTCATGGAATCAAAGAATGGCTTTGGTTGGAAAAAACCTTCAAGTTCATACAGTTGAAGAACAAGGGGTAATAGCTTTAAACGGGAAGAGGGGGAATTTAGATGAGACATTAGGAAGAAATTCTTCACTATGAGGGTGATGAGGCACTGGCTCAGAGAAGCTGTGGCTGCCCCATCCCTGGCAGTGTCTCAGCCCGGGTTGGATGGGGCTTGGAGCACCCTGGGCTGTGGGAGGTGTCCCTGCCCATGCCAGAGGGGTTGGAACAGGATGAGCTTTAAGGTCCCTTCCAACCCAAACCATTCTGTCATTTTCAGTTCAACCATGAACCCAGCATACTGCCAAGTCCACCACTAAACCAATGTCCCCAAGAACCATGTCTAATGTTGAATGACCCAAGGGTTGTTATGTGACTGCACAAGCAGTCTGTTCACAGGGTGTTGCAAAACTGATGTTAACTAGGAACCCAGAATGCAGGCTGAGGGCTGCATCTCCCCTGGGTGTGGGAACCACCTCTGGGTGCTCTCCCAGCACCTCATGGACAGCCAAGCTCTTACCCTCCATGTGCATGGAGCAGTGGTGCCAGCAGTTGGGGCTTTGCGTTGGACCCATCCCACCTCTGCTACTGGGTTTGGGCTGCTTTCGTGTTTTGGGGAACATGCTGGAGAGGAAAGACTGAAGTTGGCCCAACCCAGTGATGCTATTTTTCTTTTCTTCCCTCCCAGCTTGACCCGTTTGGGGCTGATCCTCTTGCTGTTGCAGTACTTGGCTGAATTCTTCTTCCACATGGCCCGCCTGGTCTACTTCACGGATGAGAACAATGAGAAGTTGTAAGCAGGAGAAGATGGCCCTGGCTTCCATCTTCTGGTGCCCAAGAGAGCCATGTTGGGGGGCTGGTTGTTACCTACCAGCTGAGTACTCCTACCAACTCCTCGACTTCTCCTCCTGCAGGTTTAATGTCTGGGCTGTCGTGTTCGTGGTCACCAGGCTCTTCACCCTCACCTTGTACATCCTGGTCATTGGCTTTGGGCTGCCACGGGTGGAAAACCAAGCCCTCGACCCTGAGAGAGGGAACTTCTTCAGCTTTCTCTTCAACAATATCCTCTTCAGGTAAGAATATCCCTTTCTCTATCTACCATCTCTTTTTTTTGTGTGTGTGTGTCCTTTCACACGACGACTGAATCGAGGACACGTCTTCCATACGTTCCTTGGTTGTGTTATCCCAGGGTGGCTTTTGCTGAGTTTGGAAATGCCAGTGGGGATCTGATCAAGGTTCTTAGTGAATCACAGAAGGTTAGGGGTGGAAGGGACCATCTAGTGCAGCCCCTATGTCAGAACAGGTTCCCCTAGAGCAGGTTGAACAGCAGGGTGTCCAGATGGGTTCTGAATGTCTCCAGAGATGGAGGAGACTCCACCACCTCTCTGGGCAGCCTCTGCTTTGCCACTCTCCAAGCATAAAAGTTCCTCCTTGTGTTAAGATGGAACTTCCTATGGTCAAGTTTGTACCCGTTACCTCTTGTCCCATCACTGGACACCACAGAAAACAAACAGGACCCATCCCACTGACACCCACCTTTGAATATTTCTAAGTGTTGATAAGATCCCCCTCAGTCTTCTCTTCCCTAGACTAAAAAGACCCAAGTTCCTCAGCCTTTCTTCATAAGCAAGATGTCCTAGTCCCTTCATCACCTTTGTAGCCCTTTGCTGTCCCCTCTCCAGCAGTTCCCTGTCATTCCTGAATCAGAGAACCCAGATCAGGACATAGTTCTCCAATGAGACCTCACCAGGGCAGAGCAGAGGGGCAGAAGGACCTCCCTTGACTTGCTTGTCACATTCTTCTTGCAGCACCTCAGGTGAAGGTCCCGGAGAGCTGGAAGGGTGTGGAGTAAAGATGATGGTGGGGACAAGCCAGCAAGGAATTTGTCCATGGAGAGAAGTGATAAAGTGTGAGCCTATCTTAGAGAAGGGCTTGGAGGCTTTCCCTGCTGCATCCCTAACTGTGCTTACAGGGACATGGTCAATGAGGAGGCATTTTCCCTTCTGCTTGGACATTTTTTACTGTCTGTTGATATGGGAAGCTGGGTCTCATGGCTTGCAGTCTGTCTGTGCAGACTGGGAGCCTTGCAACAGCTCTAAGTTAATTTCAGATGTTGCTAGACCAGGTGCCTGGTCATTTCCAAGCTTTTTAGGGCTATGGACTACTCTCCATATGTATGGACATACTATCCCCTGTCAGAGGATTTGGGGGACTTGGCTTCCTTCCAGCCACGTCCACATTTGGTTGTACAGAGCAGCTGGGAACACCTTACCTGGGCCATGCAAGCTGTGGTTTGGGCAGTGCTGGTTGGCAGGATTCTATTTGGTGAATCCCAGACTGGTTTGGGTTGGAAAGGGCCTGAAAGCTCATGTAGTCCCAACCCCCTGCATGGTCAGGGACACCTCCCACAGCCCAGGGTGCTCCAAGCCCCAGAGCCCCATCCAACCTGGGCTGAGACACTGTCAGGGATGGGGCAGCCACAGCTTCTCTGGGAAACCTGGGCCAGGGGCTCAGCACCCTCACAGCAAAGAATTTCTTCCTAACATCTCAACTCAGTCTCCCCTCTTTTAGCTTAAAACTGCTCCCCTTCATCCTATCACTTCATGCACTACATTTCCTGTCCTGAAATCTTAAGAGTCATTGTTGCCTTGAGCACCTGAGAACTTTGTAGTGAGAAGGGGAAGAGAAGCAGCTGCCCTGAGGTCATGAGATGGCAGAAAGCAGAGAGAGAATCATAGGAAGGTTTAGGGTTGAAGGGACCTGAAAGCTTATCCAGTTCCAACCCTCCTGCATGGGCAGGGACACCTTCCACCAGCCCTGGTTGCTCCAAGCCCCATCCAACCTGGCCTTCAACAACTCCAGGGATGGAGCTTCCACAGTCTCCCCAAGCAACCTATTCCAGTGTCTTACTACCCTTATGGTGAAGACTTTTTTTCTGGCTCTCTAACCTAAATCTCTGCTCTTTCAGTTTAAAGCCATCACTCCTTGTCTTATCATAACAGACCCTGATAAGAAGTTTCTCCCCATCTTTCTTGTAGCCACCTTTCCAGTACTGGAAGGTGCTCTAAGGTTTCCCTGGAGCCTTCTCTCCTCCAGGCTGAACATCCCCAACTCTCAGCCTGGCTCCAGAGCAGAGCTGCTCCACGTCTTGATCATCTTTGTGGCCTTTGTCCAAACCCTCTCCAACAGGTTTTTACATCTTTCCCATGCTGGGGGCTCACAGTATTTCAGGTGCAGTCTCAGGAGAGCAGAGTTGGTGGCAGGAGGGATGATGACACCTTCCTTCACCTCTTGGAGGAATAGGGGGGGGGACACGGATGACGCATCCCAGCCACCAGCCTTGGTGCGGGTGCAAAGCTGGGCTTGGTGGTGGCCTGGCTCCTCTTCTCAGCCTCCCTCTTCTCCACCCCTCCCAGAATGAGTGTGCTGCTGTTGGTGTGCCTCTTCCAGGCCTCGGTGATGTGGAGGTTCATCCACTTCCAGCTGCGGCGCTGGCGGGAATACTGGAACGAGCAGAGCAGTCGGAAGCGAGTGGCTGCTGGCGCCAAGCAGCAAACCAAACAGCTCAAGAGGGACTCGGGTGAGGACCAGGGCTGGGGTGGGTGGCACAGGGTGACGAGGGGCCCCTAGGTCATTATATCCCCCAGGGAAGCTGTTGTCCAGGTGGGTGATGCTGTGGTGGTAGCTTCTCCTCTGTGCTAAGCCCAGGGTGTCCCCAGCGGGCTCGTGCCGTGGCAGGGTTTTTTCCCCCATGTTTCCAGGATATCTTCAAGTGGGTGAAATCACAGAAATCACAGGAAATTAAGGGTTGGAAGGGACCTCAAAAGATCATTGAGTCCAACCCCCTCCCCTGCCAGAGCAGGGTCACCTACAGCAGGTCACATAGGTGGGACCTGGGGCTCCAGGTGGGCTTTGAATGTCTCCAGAGAAGGAGACTCCACAACCCCCCCGGGCAGCCTGGGCCAGGGCTCCCTCACCCTCAGGGTCAAAAGTCTTTCCTTAGATTTATGTGGAACCTCCTATGCTCCAATTTGCACCTATTGCCCCTTGTCCTATCATTGGACATCACAGAGAAGATCCTGGCTGCATCCTCCTGACACTCACCCTTTCCACATTTATAAACATTAATGAGGTTGCCCCTCAGTCTCCTCCAAGCTGCAGAGTCCCAGCTCCCTCAGCCTTTCCTCATCAGGGAGATGTTCCACTCCCTCCATCATCTTTGTGGCTCTGGGCTGGACTCTCTCCAGCACTTCCCTGTCCTTCTGGAGCTGAACAGCCCTAAACTGGAGGTCTGAACCTGCACAAGGAACAAAGTTTTCTCTCTCCATCCCCAGGTTACCACGAAAATGGAGTGGTGAAGGCAGAGAATGGCACCTCACCACGGACCAAGAAGCTGAAATCACCGTAGAAGGAAAGGGTCTTCTCCTGGGGAGGAGGACGAGATACCAGGACTGAGCAGCAGCCTCTCCTCCCACTCCTCCTGAGCGTCGAATCGAACGTCTTGGAAACCGCTCATCTTCCCAAGGTGTCTCTCGCTCTCCTCCCTTCCTTTCTCGCTCTCTTGAACCATTTGCAATAAAACCAAAAAGGTCCCTTTCCCCTTCTCCTTTCCCCCCACCACCCCATAGGAGTCCTTCCCAACCTTCCTGGTTTTTGCCTTCCTCCATTTTATCTAAAATCAGCGTGCAATTTATTATTTTTTTTTAATTTTTTTTTCTTTTCTACCTTTAGTGTTCAGTTATTTTGAGTTATTGTTACAAATGCATCATAGAAGGTTCCAAACAATCCTTGTTTTTTTTCTTCTACAGCACGTTCCTCCCTTCTCTCTGTGGTGCTTCCCTGAGCCCCCCCAACCCCTGGGGTCAGGGCCACGGCAGCTTGAAGGCACCGCATGTCTGTTATGGGAACAGGCTCCTGGGGGGATGTGCTGGGGCTCTGTGGCCCTGAGGCTCAGGGTTGGTTTTGGGGTGAGTGTTGCCTCTCCTGGGGCACATCTGGCCAGTGCTTGGCAAGTGCTGCAGGATGGGGATGCTGCAAAGAGAGACCTGGGGCTGACGGAGGGACCTCAAACTGTGTCTTGTCTCATGGTGGACCTCTGGTTAAGTTGGGAGTTTTCTGACCTCTGGTTTTGAGGTCATTTTGGAGAGCTGGGCAGCAGAAAAGGGAAAGAATTTCCCTCTTAATATAGGACCCACCTCCTAGACTTTGCTTGCCTCAGGTCTTCTGGTACAGCTGGGTCCCTCTTACTCTTAGCTGCAGGAGGTGAGCTGCTCCATGGTTCTTCTGGAGCTCCCAGCCTTGAGAACTGGGCTTGAGGTTCCTCAGCTCACAGGACCTTGGCATGGGGCAGCAGCATCCTCAGGTCCACCTGAAACCTTGAGTCCTGCCCAGTTTTGTGGACTGGCCTGGTTCTGGTCAGCCCAGGCTCTTTGCCAGTTTGCTTGTGTCTCCTGGACCTGGTGTTCTCCTGGCTTTGTGACCACATCCAGGTGACAAAGTGGCTGCTGCAAAGAGTTTTGCATCAACAGGACTGTCCCCCTCGTGCTGCTGCCTTCACCTTCCTCATCCCTGCCCTGCCACCAGCTTCACTCTTTGTTTCTGAAGGATACAGAGCTTGTATCCACCCAAGGTGCTATCAAATGCAGGGTTTCATCCCAAAAAACAAAAACCCAACCCCTTCATCCCTTTGAGCTGTGAACGAGATGACAGGGAAGGGGAAAGAAGCCAGGGCTTTTGCACATTAGGAAAAGCCTGACCTGTGCCACGTAGCTGTTGGCAGATGGAGTTGTCTCAAATCTACCTCAGAGGCCATCTCTTGCTGCAGACCACTCTCCCCTCTTTGCTCCTGCTCCACGTGGTGGCAGGAGAATCGTGGCAACCCCAGATCCCCACCTGCTGCCCCTATCCTGGGGAGGGGGGAGCAGCATCTCCTGCCTGGGGTTCCCTGGGACAGCTTCTTTGGGGTGCCACACCCCAGTTTAGGTTTTGTAGGAAGGTGATAGAACCTTTCACCCCCCCAGCTCTCCTCGGGAGCAGTTCCTGTAGCTGGGCTTTGCTGTTGGTGCCTCTCGTGCAGTGAAGCCATCTGCAGCTTTTGTTCCCCTGCCCCATGGCAAGAGGAGGCAAGTGATGGGTTCCCATGGCTGGGCAAGAAGAGGGGGTGCAGGGTTGTGGGGAGCTGGGGTGCTTTTCCATAGGCAGGCCAGGGGCAAGGTCCATCCACCTTTGTCTTGAGGTCCTCTTCCTTGCTTTGGGCAGCTGGACTCCAGCTCTCTCCAAGTGCAATTCTAGCTCAAAGCTTTTGCAGTAGTCCTCAGCATCATTTGTGTTCTGGGCAATGGGTGGCAGTTGATTTTCTGCACCTCTTTTGAGTTGGGTCATGATTTTAATTCCTTCTGGAGGTGTCTTTTCTCCCTTTCTCTCTTTCTCCTCCTTGAGCCCCAACTAACACCAGGCTCCTGAGGGAGAAAATGTGCATAGACATGAGGATAGTTGGTCAAATTCCACTTATTCCTTCATCCCTGTGACATCCAAGTCCCAAGTGGGAGATGTCAACAGGACTCTGGGAGAGCAATTCCCCCTTTTTCAGGGGACTTTGGAGTAGAGATCCCCTTGGTGGTATCTTTGAATGGTACCTGCTAGCCCTTGCTGAGTAGAAAATAGAAATTTTGGCTCCAACAGGCAGCAACAGTGCCTGAGTGCAATGTGAGGAGAAGAGCTTTATGTCAGGGAGGACATGGAAAAGATCTTGTGGGAAAGGTTCTTCCTTTCTCCTGTCTCTTCCCATCCACCTCCTCCTGCCTCAGCCTGGCAGCAGCTCAGGTGTTGACTCTGCTTACAGGTGACACAGTCCCCCAAAAAAACCCAGACTGGCTGCTGAATGATTCCTCTCCCCACCTGCTTTGCTCCAGGCAGCATTTCCACTTCCAGGATCCTGCATGTCCATGAAATAGCTCATTATTCCACTTTGTATCCCAAGTGCCTTGTGTCCCGGAGTAGCCTCTCCTGTGCTTCATCCCTGTGCTACTTTTCCTCCCCCTTTACAACCTATGGCCAACTCACACTGTGTTTTTGTGGGGTTTGTTTGATGGTGTTACCAGTAAAAAGGACAGTTTGTTTTGGAAGCAGTTCCAGGTGTTTTTAATATATAGATCTTGAGGCTTTTTTTTTTTTTTTTTCACCTTTCCTCTATTTTTAGTGCTCAGAAATCCCCCTCTTGTGCCCAAACCTGGCAGGTTTTTTGATTTTGTTTTGTACTGTGGGTTTTTCTTGGGGTTTTTTGTTGTTTTGTTTTTTTTTTAACTGAGCCTTTTCTGTAAGGCAAGATGTGCTGGCATCCCAGAGCTCTGCAATCCAACCTCTGATGGAGGAGCTGCCACAGGCTGCTCCTCTCTCTGTCCATCCCTTGGTGCAAACTGCTCCTCCCCCTTTACAACCTATGGCCAACTCACACTATGTTTTTGTGGGGTTTGTTTGATGGTGTTAGCAGTAAAAGGGACAGTTTGTTTTGGAAACAGTTCCAGTAGTTTTATTTTCAATGTATAGATCATGAGGCTTTTTTTTTTCACCTTTCCTCTATTTTTAGTGCTCAGAAATCCCCCTCTTGTGCCCAAACCTGGCAGGTTTTTTGATTTTGTTTTGTACTGTGGGTTTTTCTTGGGGTTTTTTGTTGTTTTGTTTTTTAACTGAGCCTTTTCTGTAAGGCAAGATGTGCTGGCATCCCAGAGCTCTGCAATCCAACCTCTGATGGAGGAGCTGCCACAGGCTGCTCCTCTCTCTGTCCATCCCTTGGTGCAAACTGCTCCTCCCCCTTTACAACCTATGGCCAACTCACACTATGTTTTTGTGGGGTTTGTTTGATGGTGTTACCAGTAAAAGGGACAGTTTGTTTTGGAAACAGTTCCAGTAGTTTTATTTTCAATGTATAGATCATGAGGCTTTTTTTTTTTCACCTTTCCTCTATTTTTAGTGCTCAGAAATCCCCCTCTTGTGCCCAAACCTGGCAAGTTAAAATTTTGATTTTGTTTTGTTTTGTACTGTGGGTTTTTCTTGGGGTTTTTTGTTGTTGTTTTTTTTTTTTTTAACTGAGCCTTTTCTGTAAGGCAAGATGTGCTGGCATCCCAGAGCTCTGCAATCCAACCTCTGATGGAGGAGCTGCCACAGGCTACTCGTCTCTCTGTCCATCCCTTGGCTGCAAACTGCTCCTCCCCCTTTACAACCTATGGCCAACTCACACTATGTTTTTGTGGGGTTTGTTTGATGGTGTTACCAGTAAAAGGGACAGTTTGTTTTGGAAACAGTTCCAGTAGTTTTTATTTTTAATGTATAGATCATGAGGCTTTTTTTTTTTCACCTTTCCTCTATTTTTAGTGCTCAGAAATCCCCCTCTTGTGCCCAAACCTGGCAGGTTTTTTGATTTTGTTTTGTTTTGTACTGTGGGTTTTTTATTATTTGGGTTTTTTTGTTTTTGAAATGAGCCTTTTCTGTAAGGCAAGATGTGCTGTCCTCCCAGAGCTCTGCAATCCAACCTCTGATGGAGGAGCTGCCACAGGCTACTCCTCTCTCTGTCCATCCCTTGGCTGCAAACTGCTTGAATGTCCATGTCATTTCTCCACTTCATCCCAAAGAACTTTTTCTTTCCCAAAACACCCAGTTTCATTGCAAACCCTTGGTGGTCTTGTCTTCCCTTGACCTCTCTGCATACAAAGATGCCATGAGTCTGCTTTCTTGGAGTGGATGCTCTTCTGGTGCCCCATCTTGTCAAGCCCTTGGTGTCTTCTGCAGAAAAAGATCCAACCCCACCCAGGATTGCTCTTCTCCATCCACAGGGCAGGAAGAGACAATGGAAAACTGAAAGTCTTGAATTTCAGTGCAAAGCTCTCACTTGCATCCTTCCTGTGGGCTTGAGATTGCCTCTGGTAGTCTGTGCCCATTAGCCAAGGTTGGGGAATATTGAGCAGTCTGTGATGGGTTTGTTTGGGTGTGAATCTGAGTGTTTTCCTGCCCTAGCCTAGAAGAGCTGTGAAATACCAGCAGTAGTTCTTTTTTTTTTTTTAATCTTAGCTGGGGAATGGGCTTGGGAAGAGAAAGGGGCAGAGGAAGAACAGATGTAGCACTTCACATGTCATTTTTCAGTGACTCTTCTGGGGCATTACAGTTGCATAATGTTTGGTTTTTTTTTTTTTTGTGTGTGTGTATGTGTGTGGTTAGAATTCTTTCTTCTTCCTCACTGTGTTTGGGTTTGTAGGAAAGCCAACTTCCAGTTCCCCATAGGTCCCTGTACCCTTAAAACTCACCATTTTAAAATACATTTTTGGTAAGCTTCCTGGTTGGAGGGAAGAACAACTATTTTAGGATGCTCCCCCCCTGCCACCAGGTGACTTTTGAAGCCTTATAGCTTCAGGGCTTTACAACAGCTTCAGTCTTTTGCTTTAGATGAAATCTTGGTAGAAGGACCCCAACTTGTATCAGCAGTTGATGGAGATGATGGGGTTGGATTTCCAGCCTTCTGGTAAACCTGATGAGTGTGGAAGAGGTGGTTTGGCAGTTTTCATGCTCCAGCTGTGGAGCATCTTACTTGGCCATGTGGATGCACGTGGGGTTTTGATGGCAGTGGGGAAAAAGTGGCTCTTTTAAAAGCCAGGCAGGGGCACGTGGTTTTCCTTTGGTTATGTTGAGCTCAACGGACCAAACTTCAGCAAAGGAACTCGAGGGGAAAAAAAAAATCAATCTGTTCTTCCATATTTATGCTCTAGTGCAAATTTCCTAATTTTGGAGGGGGTGGAGGGGAAGTAACAGTTTCTGATATTTTATCCTGTTTGTTTTATTCTTCCTGTCACTTAAGGTTTGTTGTTTGTTGGTTTGGTTTTTGTTTTTGTTTTTGTTTTTTTCTTTGTTCTGGGTTTTTTTGTACGGATTTTGTTTGTTGTTGTTTGTTGTTAAATGACTTCTGTGATAAACTCAACAAAAAGTATTTTTCTGAAATAAATAAATAAAAGGCATAGATTCTTCCAATTGCTCCTGTCCACTGATGCTTGATCACTCTGCTCTTTGGGACCTGTTCTCCTCTCTCCTACCACACCTGACTGGGCTGTTCCTCATCTTCCCAAACAGTTTGGCTTCATCTTCTGCCATTCCCCATGTCTGCAGCTTCTGAGTTACTTATCTCTGGCTGCCTCCCTCCTTGGGAGGGGAGGATAAGGGCATTTGTAGAACAAGATTTATCTGATGTGGTTGGGGTGCATACTTCAGGGTGAGATAAATTGTAGAGTTTCTGCAGCTGCCCCCGGGGATGCTCTGGGATTGAGCTGAGGTTACAGTTTCATAGCATGTGCAGAAACCAGTTTGTGGCTTCCTTTTGTACAGCCTGCAAGCCCCAGGGATTTCAGCTGTTAAGTTCTTGGTCTCTGGCAAAGCTGCTGAAGGTGCAGCAATGCTGCTTGGAAGGCACCTGATGCAATGCCAAGTGATGCTTTGAAATTGGAGGGGGACCTGAGGGAGCTGTAGCCATTCTTGGAGTGAGTAGCAGCACAAAATGGGCCCAGAAAGGAAAAGCTGAGACCTTGGTGAACAGGTAGGAGGGAGCTGTCAGCTGGAGATTCAGCTGTCTGAGGGGAAGTGGGAATCTACAGCTGAAAAGCTGATTTAAATCAACATTTGGTTCCAAAGGGCTTTGTTCTCTCCTGTGCTGCCTGTCCTGTGTGCTTAATGGCAAGGCCTGGCAGGTGTCATTTGGGCTGGGAAGGTCCCTGCCACCTTTACCTGCATGGGGAGGTGAGCAATGTGACTGGAAGTGGAGTACAAGTGTCCAGAACTCAACTGCTGGGTTCCCCTTTTCATTGCACCCACCTGGCAGGCTGACAGCTGGCATGAGATGGGTTTAGTGAGTACCTCAGTCCTAAAAAAACCCATTTTCCCATCCTTTTTGATACAAAATGGAAAGCTGCTGGCAGCAGGTTTGTATACAGACCCATACATAGCTATGTGAGAGCTAAACTCCCCATTTCAAGTAAACCCAGCATCCCAGTTCTGTGGTTTTTATCCCCCTCCCTCACTTTAATCCGTAGCAATTCCAGACATTGAGGAACTTCTGTTTAAAATAGATTTATTAACACCTTCATAGCAGCCATGCATGACTTGCTTACATTCAAACTAGAAAGAGGGAAATTATTGATGTTCATGGCAGGGCTCTTGGGTCTGCTTGCAATGCAAGTAAGAATTCAAAGTGGCAGTCGTGGCTTCTGGAAGGTGAAAAACTTCCTTTCAACTCTGTAAGAGGACTCCTGAGTGGTTATCACTCCAAGCTTCAGAAAGCTTTTCTAGTAAGCTTGGCTTTGCTGCATTTAAAAGTTGAGATGACCAGGAGAACCTGGCTTTGGTTCTCCAAAGTTTTTTTTTTCCCTGTAAGTTTCCTTTCAATATCCAGCAGTTGTGAGGTTGAGTTTGGTGGTGGTAAAAGGGCAGGGAGAGGTTAAGAAGGGAACCAAAATTAATAAAAGTGAGGGTGAAGGTAACTGGGGAGGGGAGGGAGGGAAGGAGTGAAGCAAAGGGGAAGGTTAGAGGATCCTTTTTGAAGTACACTGTTTTTAAGTCAACTCCTCTAAGAATTTTACTGCTGGTCTTGTATTGGAACTTCTGGGTGAAGATCACAAGCTGGGAAGGCTCTAAGGAAGTCAAGGTAGTATATCTTGTCTTCTCCACAAGAACACAGCTCAATCAGCTAGGGAGAAAAACAAACAAACACCATAAAGAATTGGAAGAAGCTAAAATATATATTTTTTTAGGGGAAAGTGCCCAGAAGTACTCCTTTTGTGCCAGCAGATCTCATTCCCTTGTGTCAAGAGGGTACCACCTCAGTAGTTATGAAGCACAGGTAGCCTTGAATGCTTATAGGTGACATTAATTATGCATGGAGAACAATTTAAATATTTGAGCTCAACCCTGATTATCCCTGAGTTTCACCAGAGTGGCACCAGATCCACGAAAACCACATCGACTGATAAAGAGCACAACAAATCTTTCAGAACACCCCCACCCCCTGTGAAATCCTTGCCAAAAGTGGGCTGGGGGGCAGAATATCTGAACAGTTCCAGTTTGCTGGGCTTGCTTTGGTGTGTGCAGATAATTAAACTCAGTGACAGCCCTACTAATGAGCCAGTTCTGGTATCCGTGCCTGAACTTGCATTGCATTACAGAGCTATGGCCTGGCTTAAAGGAAAGAAAGAAGGCTTTTGTTTCTTAAATTGCAGAACTAATCTCCTTCTGACACCCAGGGAGATGGAAAAGGTCTAATATCAGAGTTCCTTGAAAGAATTCTTCTTCCCCTTGTCGCCTGGAGACAAATTTCCTGGGGTTTGCTCTGGTGTGACTGACAACTCTGCTTCTCTCCAAACCAGATTATATGTTTAATTTAGAGCTCTGCCACACCTCTGAGGGCTCCCAGCACACTGGTGCTAAGATTTCAAGAGAGAAGAGGTATGTTTTTCATTTTGAAGTCCTAGGTGAGGATTCAAATGTGGGGATTGAGCCCCAGTTGTCACAGGTTCCCCATATGCTCATGGGTGCATCATTTCATCTCCCATTCTCAGCATGGGAACAAGTTCTGGCACCACAGGGAAAATTCCTCAGGGCAAAATGATGTCTGATGAACTCTAGTAAAGCAGAAGCCCTTTATAAGTGCCTTTATTCAGTCCAAATTCAGTCCAAATTCAGACACAAACCCCCATGGCTGTGATGCTCAGGATGGTTTAGAAAATGGGGTTTTTTTAGCAAGGAAAATGCACCTTCTGCTTTGGAGATTTCTTTAAACTCTGAGACTGCTTTCATTGGCCACTGACTACTCCATATCACATGATGCTAGGAAAGCATCCTTGCCAGTCACAGTCCTGAAAGCATCCTTCATCCCCACTGCAGGAATTTCTCTTCAATTTCCCTCATTTTCTGCTGTTCTCCCAGTGCCCACCAAGTCTGTGTTTTAGCTGGGTTAACCAACTGGTCATGATCCTAATTTTTTTTCTTTTTGGTACAATACCTAGTTCTCAAATTTTCATTTCTTCTTCATCTAAGCTTTCCTCAAGCTGAATCCCAGAGCACCTCAGTGACACCTCTGCTCAAGCACAGGTTTGCTCAAGCCATGACAGACACTCAGCAGCTCTGCAATAGCCCACACCTGATCTTTATCATGACATAAAACCTCTGAGGTGTGAGCCAGCAGGTATTTTCAGGTTTCTCATAAACACCAAGCTGCTCATTTATGGGGTAACCTAAATAGCATTTCCTCCCTTTATTCCCAGGACAGCAATTATTACCTCCTCCTTTAGGGGACAGGCTGGGTCCAACAGCTCAGAGACCCTTCTGATTGGGATTCTCTTACCCCTTTTTTTAAGCTTTACAGGGTAGAGCAGCTGTTGGTGTTGCTTGGCAAGGGTTGGTTTGCAGAAGAGCTCTATAGAAGAGGGAACTCAATATGTACAGCACTCCTTCCTCCTTACCTTGCTAACCAGGGTAGCACTGGTTGGCACACTCAAGTTTTCACAAAGAGAGAAAAATTTTGCTTTGTCCATGATGCCAGAGCCATCCTTGTCACACTGAAGAAATGCCTCCCAAATGTCCCTGTTGTTCAGGTACTTATGGTGTCTCAGCTCCTCCTGAACCTGTGCAATTAACTCATCCAGGTCCTGACTGCAGGTCCCAAGTGTGGGGATGGCACTGTAGAAGAAAGGAAGAAAAGGACTTTATGTAAAACTTCTTGCAGCCTTCTGTGACACTCCTGTGCCTGCTGCCCATCATGGCTGGCCAGACTATATTTTTAATAGATTACAAGCTTTTGGGGTGCTTGGTTTGCATGGAAAACTCATATCAGCTTCAACAATGAGGTAAAAGTATTAGGGAGATTATTTTCCCCATCGTGCACCTTTTGTGTGTAAGTGCTCTGAGACAAGAAGCTTTTCCTTGTGTCCCCCATGAAGTCCCAAAAAACTGTATACAACTCTAATATCAACCAGAGCCCTTGAACTACCATAATTCTGACCCCAAAGTGTCTTGTGAGGTAACAGCTTGTTACTGGGTCACTCAAAATGGATCCAGACAGATAAAAAAAGAGGATGTGGTCTGGGCTGTGATGGGCTGATAAGCACAGCCAGAGCAAATGAAAAAAATAAAAGACTCCACCAACTCTCTGCTGAGCCTGCAACCCTCTGGTAGCTCCTGCAGATACTGTTAGCAGCATCTGGTAGAGCTAAATGCTGGTTTTTAGGAGAAGGTGACTGTGTCCCTTCACCTCAAAGCATCTTGGCCGCTGAGCCAGAGCTGTCCTGCAAGGTTTTGGGGCCAGCAGCAGCCACAATGTTATATTGTACACACATGACCCCTTCTGTGTGTGTCCAGACGTGCTGAGGTGTCCTTAGAGCAACCTTCCAATATCTGAAGGGGCTACAAGAAAGCTGGGGAAGGGCTTTGGACACGGGGGGGTAGGGAGAGGACAAGGGGAAATGGGTTAAAACTGGAAGAGGGGAGATTGAGGTTGGATATGAGGAAAAAATTCTTTAATTGGAGGGTGGTGAGACCCTGGCCCAGGTTTCCCAGAGAAGCTGTGGCTGCCCCATCCCTGGCAGTGTCTCAGCCCAGGTTGGATGGGGCTTGGAGCACCATGGGCTGTGGGAGGTGTCCCTGACCATGCAGGGGGTTGGGACCACATGAGCTTTAAGGTCCCTTCCAACCATTCTATGATTCTCTGATTTTGGGGCTAAACAGCAGGCTGGAAATCCCTTTAGCTATCACCCCTGAGTCTCATTTAGGTCCCCACCAGCATCCTGTGAAGCCTACCTGCTGTCAGCCTCCTTTACCACCTGCTGCTGGTGAAAATGATCCCTCAGGGACTGCAGCGTTGCCGGGGGGAATTGCTCTGCGTTGCTCTCCATGTACTTAAGCACAAACTCATCAGCACCAATGATGATAAACCTGTGGCCAAACACTGGGGAAGAGACAGGGGAGAAAAGCAGGGTTACCTTTCAGCAGGAAAAAAGTCACTCCATCATCCAGGAGAGATGGTTTTCTCTTGTGGCTGGGCTCGGGCTTGAGCGAGCTCAGTCCTTGGAGGGAGAACAGTTTTACTGAGTCAGAGTAGATGCAAGAAAAGGAGGGGCTTCTACCCCTCTGCTCCTCTCTGGTGAGAAGCCAGAACCTGGAATTCTGTGTCCAGTTCTGGGGTCCCCAGTACAAGAAGGACATGGAGTCTAAAGGCCACAAAGATGATCAGAGGCTGAAGCAGAGTTGAAGCAGAGGCTGAGAGAGTTGGGGTTGCTCATCCTGGAAAAGGCTTCCAGGAGACCTTGGAGCACTTTCCAGTGCCTGAAGGGGCTACAGGGAAGCTGGGGAGGGACTTCAGACAAGGACATGGAGGGATGGGATGAAAGGGAAATAGTTTAAGCTGAAAGAGTGGAGATTTAGGTTAGACATTAGGAAGAAATCCTTTGCTGTGAGGGTGCTGAGCCCCTGGTTGCCCAGGTTTCCCAGAGAAGCTGTGGCTGCCCCATCCCTGGCAGTGTCTCAGCCCAGGTTGGATGGGGCTTGGAGCACCCTGGGCTGGTGGGAGGTGTCCCTGTTCATGGCAAGGGGTTGGAACTGGATGAGTTTTGTGTTCCCTTCCAACCCAAACAGAATTCCATTCTGGAATTCTATGAGTCAGCAGCCACTAAGAGCCAAGACCCTGTACAGTGCCTACAACTGCCCCCATTAGCACTGGTGTGTTTCTAATCTTGAGTATTACATTTATTTTCCTTATAGGGCAGACTTCCCCTGCAGGACAGGACTTTGCTATGGGAAGTCATCTGGCACAGCTTTAACCCTGTGAATCCTGGCAAGTCCTAACTTGCAAACTGAACACACAGTATGGGGCATGTAGCTCATCTCCAAACATTGACATCAGCAAGAGTCAGATGAACCTACACCTGGTGATCTGGAAAGCTGACTCTGATGAGAGCCAGAAGGAACAGATCTTTCAAGTGAGGAAAGGTTTTTTTTTCTGTGTAATAAATGGCATATCAGAGCACCAAAACCCAGTGTTAAGAGAGTATTATCAATCCAGGCTGGATTTTACCTTCAATTGTAGCACCGATGGCAAAGTCTGAGGGCCCATAGTATGTGACATTGTCTGCAGTAGAGCCTGGTTTGGCAACTCTGGTTTTCCTTAAGTATTTGCCTCCAATGATGCCAGAGTTACGGACTTGGGGTTCATAGATGCTGATCATGTCAGTGGAGAGGAAATAAGAGAGGATGAAACGACGCTTTCTGTCCTCAGGGTTTGGTGTTTCCTAGAGGAAAGGTAAAGTGGCTTTGGAAAAGAACATCTGAACCTGCTTTGTTTCCTTGAGTGCTTAGGAGTAACCAATTCATAAGCAAAATGAAGTCTCTCTGTTTCAAAGGTTACTTGCTCTAGTCAGGCTGACAGAAGCAGAATCTGGGCTGCAGTGACCAAGTATGTTCAGTGTTTCCATGGATTGAGTAATCCAAGAGAAAGGAATATCCTATATGGAATGATTCATCAGAGTGACTGGCTCTAAAATTTAGTTTTAAAGTGATATTTCTCATTCTAACAAGCAAGGCTGTTGCTGCTCCCAGCTCTTAGTCACAGGAAGACACTCCCCTGACACACCAGCAAGGTTTCAAACAAAGTGGATCTGAACTTGTCGGCTGTGACCTTTAGGAACTCCTGCACAATAAAGAAAAGAAATCAGCCCTTACTCACCCAGAATGTTTGGAGAGGGCAGGCAGTGCAGGAAATGCCATTCCTGCTCCTGGATGTGCCAGAGGCTCCTTGCATAAACCAAGTGTAAAGCTGACACAAAGGCCAGGACCCAAAAGCTGTGGTTTTGGGTGGAAAGCAAGCACCATCCCCAGGGGCTCCCTCCTTTCTCCTCTGCCAGCAAAGCTCCTTGCTGGGTGCTGTCACCAGGAGTAGCCTGGAGAAGGGCAGGTGCTGGGAGGCAGCAAAAGCAGCAAGCTGATGCTTGTGGCAGGATCTGAAGGCAGGCAGAGGCACCGTGCCCAGCTGTGATGCTGGTTCAGTTTGGGTCATCTGTCACGTGCTGCTGTCAGTGGGAGTTTTTCCATAAATGGCTGTGGTTTTCTAGCATGACTCTTTTGCATTTTCTGGCCTTATTTTGTTGTTTTGTTTTGGTTTTTTTTTTCCCTTTATACCTTTGCATGTTACTAATTGTCACAGCAAGCCCACAGTAACCCAACGGTGGCAGCTTGGGGAACTCCCTTCTCCCACCAGCACAGAAGGGAATTGTCTGACAGCCTTGTCTGAGCAGGCTGTTGCTCTCATCCTGACTTTACCACCAAAGCTGGGACTCTGCCATCAAAAAAAAAAAAAAAAAATCACTCACCAGGACCACCTGGTAACGCAGCACTTTGTGGGCATTCTCAAGCATCTTCACAATATCTTTCTTGGGAGGCTTTGGAAAGAGGGAAAAGCAGTTCTGGAGGGAGTCTTCCAGGAAGCCAAAACCATTATAGGGAGGAATGACCTGCATCCAGAACAGGTATCAAGTAGAAACAGTTGAAACTAAGATCAAGACAATGTTTGTAAGATAGCTCAGCAGATCCCATCTGTTTGGGAAGAGACCTGTTCCATCCTCAGGCAGCAATAGCTGTGACCCCAAGCCCAGTAGAAACACTACCAACCCAGCCATGTGTTGAACCCCTTATTTATAGAAATATTTAAGAGAATTAAGAAAATCTGAAATTCTGAAAGCCAGGTAATTTTTCTGCATAAAGAGGCTATGGATATATTATAACTAAACCTTAAATAACTTAAGTAACTAAACACAGGAACTCAATCATTTGTTATTCTGTTAAGCCATTCTCCATCATGTCCCTGGTCTAGGCCAGCAAGCACTCCAAAGCATTCCTTGGCTCAGTTTTGGAGGTAACAAGGGCTGTGACCATCCCCAGGAGGCAGCTTGGATTTAGGAATCATGTTCTGAAGGGTGAGGGAGAGTTTAGTAGGATGAGTGCAGCCAGATTGTGCCAGTGGCTTCTCAGCCCAAACCAAACCCTGTTTAATTTTCTAGTGTAGATGTAACCAGAGTTCTTTCTGTCACTATTAGCAAGTGCTTTGTCCTTTCCAGCATTAGAAATCAACAGTTTCAGAGGACTTCCATTTTTTATACTGATTATGACCATTCTTGCCTTGTCTTTTTCTAGTTACTTGCTCTCCTCTTTAAGCTGAACTCATCTACTGTAGGTTCTTACTAAGCTGAACCTATATTTTACTTTAAGAGTTTATGTGACTGCTTCCTTCCCTTTGACAAATCCTTTGCAGTACCTGTGGAACTTCCTCAGGTGGTTTCTTCTTTATTTCCACTGGCTGGAAGTCTGTAATGCCAAATTTCTCACGATAAAAGTTTCTTGTGAACTCATCACAGTCATAGATGAAGAAGGTGCGTCCCAGGAGGTTGGTGGATTTGCCAACAGCAAAGTCTTTAGCTGTGTACCACTCAAGTACCTCCTGGTCAGAGATCTCCAGAACACAGCTTGGGAAGGTATCTAAGGACAAATCATTCAGGTAGATGTTAACATTTCCTAGGGAATCATAGAATCAGAGGATGTTTAGGTTGGGAGAGACCTCCAAGATCATCCAGTCCAACCTTTGAGCATCATCTAACTACTAAACCATGTCCTTAAGGACCAGGTTCAAATGCCTTTTAAATGCCTCCACCACTGCCCTGGGCCATTCCAATGCCTGACAACCCTCTGAGTGAAAAAATATTTCCTAACATCCAGCCTAAACCTCCCTTGGTGCAGCTTCCATCCCTTTCCTCTGATCCTATCACAGTTCAGTAAGGAGAAGGGGGTCCTCACTCCAACCTCCCTTGAGGTAGCTGAAGAAAGCTCTAAGGTCTCCTCTCATCCTCCTCTTCTCCAGACTAAGGGAGAAAGGATACAAAAGCAAGCTGTATAAATACCTCCAGGGAGCTGTTGGTGCTGCTCTCCTGCCACTGCTTCCCATAAGATAAAAAATTTAGTGAACATTAAAACAACTTTTCTTTGGCTGCAAACCAACGATATTTGGAGTGTTCTCAGCAAAAATACTTCAGACTTAGAAGTGACACAGACACCAAGCATGTGTCCACCCACCAAGGGACTTTAGCACAGGCCAATCTGAACTTACTTTTGTTGTCCACCAAAGTTTTGGGCAAACGCTGACGTCTTATCAGCACTGGGAAGGGGTCTCTCCCATCATTCTTCTCGTGGACTTCCCGAACCTCCACTGTGTCATCTGCCAAATAGTAATGGATGATGTAAGGCAGATTCTCCCCAAACATGTTTTTAGTGTCATCCCACGTGGCATAGAAGCGAAGGACCTGGGGTGGAGAAAAAAGAGCCAGAGGAAAACAAGCATGGGTTAGAAGTGCTTTGTCCATATGAAAACCTCCCGAAAGGAAGGTAGAGAGGTGGTGTTGGTCTTTTCCCTCAAGTAAAAAGGAAGAAGCCAAGAGGAAATGACCTCAAGTTACACCAAGGGAGGTTTGGGTTGGATATTAGGAACAATTTCTTCATAGAAAGGATTCCTGGCCCAGGCTGCCCAGGGCAGTGGTGGAGTCGACATTCCTGGAGGGATTTCAAAGATGTGGTGCTGAGGGACATGATTTGGTGGTGGCTTTGGCAGTGCTGGGTTTACATTTGGACCTGATCATCTGAAAGGTCTTTTCCAACCAAAACAAATCTGTGATTCTATGATTGGAGACATCTCAGCAATTTTCTCTGCCAGGTGCAGAAGAACCAAGCCTTTGTTCTGTAGGAATTGGGATGGATGGGGTGCTGTTGAGCCCATCAGGAGATGCTGGACAGGTCTGGCTCACCTTGAAAACCACAAGTGAGAAAGAACTGAGACAAGAAACTGAGTTCAGGAAGCATGAGGAAAAATGGAGGGGTGGGGAAAGTGATTAAAAAGTAGCAGAAATTAATTCCCCAGGAATGAGTAAGGAATTAGTTTTAAGGGGAGTGATTTTTCTAAGCAAACTCAGCACAGCAAGACAGAATTTTGCTTTGATTTTTAAATATCTTAAAGGTTTCATGACCAATTCTTTTTTGCTCTTATGCTGAGGAAGGCAGAGAGGGATGCACTCAGCAGCCCTGAGGCTGCTGCATTCGTTGCAGATCTCAGCCTAGTGGAAATATCATCTTTTAATGCCACAAAAATCAAACTCCTCATGCTGCAATGCTCAGGAGCTCCTCAAAGCACAGCTCCTAAGCAGGCAGCCCCATAGATGCTGCAAGTGGAGCTGACCCAGCACAGGCCTGAGTCACTAAGGCTGAAATGGCAATAAAAAAATCAAATAGAAGCTTGCACCCTCCCCTCAAAACAGGGTGACCATAACCAGGTCACCAGGGTGTCCAGTTCTGGGGTCCCCAGCACAAGGAGGACATGGAGTCCAGAGGAGGCCACAAAGATGAGGCTGGAGCAGCTCTGCAGGCTGGGTTGTTCAGCCTGGAGAAGGCTCTGGGGAGACCTTAGAGCACCTTCCAGTGCCTGAAGGGGCTCCAGGAAAGCTGGGGAGGGACTTTGGACAAGAGCCTGGAGGGATGGGACAAAAGGGAATGGCTTCATCCTGAAAGAGGGGAGACTGAGATGAGATATTAGGAAGAAATTCTTTGGTGTGAGGGTGGTGAGAACCTGACCCAGGTTGCCCAGAGAAGCTGTGGCTGCCCCATCCCTGGAATTGTTCAGTCCCAGGTTGGATGGGGCTTGGAGCAACCTGATCCAAAGGAAGGTGTCTGTGCCCACAGCACAGGGGTTGGAATGAGAAGATCTCTTCCAATCCAAACAGTTCTGTGAATCTATGAAAATGGCAATTGGATAAGAGCCTGACTTGTGCTAACACCCAGCTAACAGCCAGGAACTATTTCATTGATGGGTGGCCAGGGACAACATGCAGAATTCAGGTCATCCTGGTCCTGTTTTATTTTCTAGTACACACATAGGGGATTTCATATTGCTGTTAGATGAAAAGGAGATCCAGAGAAGCAAGGGGGAGAATGTTGGTCAGCTGCAAGCACAGGGGCTGTTTCAGTCAGAACAAGCATTTGTGTTTGGCTGAAATTGTCCCCTCTGAAATCAATGTTTTTTGGGCAGAGAGGAGTGGATGCAGCACACAGCTTCGTGTTAGAGCTCCATCAGACCCAATCTGATGGCTTATCTCACCCCAGAAGAAAGCAAAAGAGAGAAGGAGGATCTAGAGCATAGGCTCTGCAGTCCAAAGAGGAGCTGTTCACAGGGCACAAAGCCCCATAAAGAGAGAAAATATTTTGTTTCTTACTAAAGCCAAGAAAGGAGCAAAACTGGAGTCTGTTTGGTGGGGCCTGAGATTTCTTTAGAATTAATACAGCCCACAAAAGACATATGTGTAACACATATGACAGACTGAGAGATTTGGGGTTATTCAGTCTGGACAGGAAAAGGCTCTAAGGAGGCCTTATTGTGGCCTTCCAGTATCTGAAGGGGCTACAAGAAAGCTGGGGAGGGACTTTTTAGGATGTCAGGGAGTGATAGGACATGGGGAATGGATTCAAACTAGAGGAGGGGAGGTTTAGATTGGAAGTTAGGAAGAAGTTCTTCCCCATGAGGGTGGTGAGACCCTGGCACAGGTTGCCCAGAGAGGTGGTGGAAGCCCCATCCATCCCTGGGAGTTTTTAAGGCCAGGCTGGACGGGGCTCTGAGCAACCTGATCTGGTGGGAGGTGTCCCTGTCCCTGGCAGGGGGGTTGGAATGGGGTGATCTTAAAGGTCCCCTCCAACCCTGAAAATTCTATGATTCTATATGGTCTGAAAGGGGGTAATCACCATCAGCTCTCTCACCTGCTTGTCGTAAACCAGAAACTGTTTGAGTTGGTCAAAATCTGACGGGGTGACGTACTTGCGCACGGGCGCCTTCCTCGTTTCTGTGTAAGGATCAATAGGCATTTTCTCTGGAGGGTTCAGCTCAATTCCTTGGCTCTCCAGGAACTCCTAGGAAGGTCATCTGAATTATTAATGCTGTCATGAGTTCTGAAGGGAAAAGACAACTCGAGATTACAGTGGGGCTGAGATGAGTGTTGAGGGAACACTGTGGGTTCATTGCTCCCCAAGCAGCAGGCTGCAGGAATATTTGGTTCTGCTCCAATAGGAAATAAAATAGATGATGACCAAGATGTTTCTGTTTAAGCTTTGTCTGCCCTTGAGTTACTCAGGGCAGTCGTGTCCTCAGAGCTTACTTAAGCACAGCTTTCCTTGACCCTAGGGTTTCAGATGGAGCCAACTGTCAATTGCTCTCATTTATGTAAACCAAAAAGATTCAGTGAGTGCATAACTGTGGATGTAGTCAGCCTGAACTTGCAAGAGGCCAAGGGCTCCTCAATGTGCCAGAGGATGGAAGTCAGTGTTACCCATATTAGGCCCACCGAGACCCTTTGGGCCACCAGGATATGTGCCAGAGTGGCTTCAGTCCATCAGGACAAGTACTATTCCCACAGGAAGGGGACCATCTGTTTGTTTATAAAGAGGTTTCTTGCTTACCTTGGATGCATCAACAAACTCCAGGGTATTACTTGTGTGCTCACATCAAAACAAGCTCTGAAGTCAATAGACTTCTTCCCTTGGGATATGGCCCATAAAACCACTCAGCCCTGAAAGCATCTATGCAAACAACTCCATCAGGCATGTGAGAGCATCCTCACAAGGCAGGTTCACACTTTCAGATTCACTGTTTTCTGGTGTGGAGGATACCAGATAATGATAAATACACTAGTAGCCTTGATATATAGACCCAGGTATCTCATTTCATGTTTTCCATCAACCAGACAATAGTAACATGAGAATCAGCTTTTTCATTTGATGTCAACTGACTTAAAAGTCATCCAGTTCCAGCAGAGCTGCCCCCACATGTTCTCAACACATATATACCAACAAATTACACATTTCTGGGCACAGAGGACCACTGGCAAGGCACAGCCTGAAGCTAAACTCTCTCAGCTTCTAGGAGAGGTTGGTTGCACATAAGTCACCAAATGGAAATGGACCCTGGAGCATTTAAACTCCTGAACTGTTCCTGGGAATTACTTGAAAGAATAGTAGTTGGCCAGGGTATCTGTTACTCTTTGTTGTTGTGTTGTTCTATTTTATTAACTAGTACAGAAACAGGCAGAAATAGAAAAGCTGAAAATGAATAAGCCTTCTTAGAAAGGTCATTTCATACCACAATTCTCAACCCACAGATCATGACCACTCTTCTGCCTTGACTTGACTGCAGTTCCTTCCCCTGTTCTTAACAGAAGACTGTGAAGTCAGAAAAGAGTTAGGATGAGTAATTTCCTTTTCATAGATGCCCAGTGTTTCATCTGATAAACTGTTGTACATGTAGAAATGAGCTTAGCCCAGTTCTGTTCACACAGAAATAAGCTTAAAATTTGTACCAGCAAAAGCATTTCTAGGAGCAAAGGATGCACTCCCAGCATAAAAACACAGAGCAACTAATATGCCTCCAGCAAATCTACCTTGGGTTTTCTATCAATCTAGAGAAAGAATTCTCCCCCGAAAGCAAAAATGAATGATTTCACGCTTATTTCCTGGCATTTTCTTCTCTAGGTGTCCTTGGTACCAGCAACACACCTGTGTGAAGGGGTCACAGTCGACGATGCGGTAGGTCCTGCCGTAGAAGGTGATGTTCATGCCCCTGTTGAGATCTTTCCAGTGGTAATGTTCCCCTTGGTCATTCTTAGGCACCCGATGACGTCTGAGAAGTTTGCCTTGGAGAAGGCCAGAGTTTTTCACAGCAGGTTCCATGACAGTCATGCTGTCATCTTCCAAATAGTAATAGATCCCCACTTGACGGACCCGGTAATGCTCTTCCGTGGAGAGAGGAACATCTTCCTGGAAATAGGCATCAAACTTCAAAATCTGCCAAAGAGAGAGAGAAAAAAAGAATTTCAACACTGTGGTTAGTTTATCAAGACAAAGAACTGATTTGTAATGGGTTTTTGGCAATGCAAAATTGCTGGACTGGAATCTATAAACTCATCAAAGCCAGCTGTAACCTGATTTGTGACTAATGGCAGAGGCACCATAGGATCCTAGAATCACAGAAGGGTTTGGATTGGAAAGGACCATAAAGATTATACAGTTCCAACCCTATTTCTATGGGCAGGGACACCTCCCACACGACCAGGTGGTTACAAGTCCCATCCAACCAAGAATATCAATATATTGTTATTATAACAGGGTAAACCAGGCTTTTTCTCACCATGCAGTGAGCTCCTTGCCACATCCAACCTCCAGGCAGGGGGCAGCCACAGCTTCTCTGAGAATCCTATGCCAGGATCTCACCACTTTCACAGCAAGGAATTTCATCCTAATATCTCATCTCAGTCTCCTCTCTTCCAGTTTGAAACCACTCCTCCTCATCCTATCCCTCCATGCCTTTCTCCCCAGCTTTCCTGGAGCCCCTTCAGGCACTGGAAGATGCTCTAAGGTCTCCCTGGAGCTTTCTCTTCTCCAGGCTGAACAACCCCAACTCCTCTGGACTTGCTGCAACACCTCCATGTCCTTCTTATGTTGGGGATTCCAGAACGAGGGCTTTGATCAAGACCTGCCTTTTACAAATTGGGTAAACTGAGACAGGTGTAAAAAATACAGCCTTTTTCCTACTCATCATTGATAAACTGCTGTTTCAGTGACTGCAAAGTGCTTGGTCACTACCAGTAATTGAGTTTTCTAATATATTTGACATTCTTTATTATTGCCAGTTTTGCAGACCAAGCAGGCCTTGCATACCCAGCCTACATCAACCCAGAGTCATGGATAAAGCCACTAAGTTCCTCCCAGCCAGCAGAAGTGCTTTAAAAGGGACCATGCCTGACCCCAGCAGCACTGGAGCTCTTGTTGCTACCCTGGCTTGAAGAAAGGGGCAGAGAAGTATCTGCCAGCAACACCTCCATTACTCTGGAGGAATAGAATTACACAACAGTTTGGGTTGGAAGTGACCTTTAAAGGTCACCTAGTCCACCCCCCTGCAGTGAGCAGGGAGATCTCCAACCAGATCAGGTTGCTCAGAGCCCCATCCAACCTGACCTGGAATGTTTCCAGGGCTTGAGCATCTACCACTTCTCTAGGCAATCTCTTCAAGTGTTTCTCCAGTAATCGATACAGCACATCTGTTCCCCAGACTGTCTCACAGATGGGCTGAGGGTTGGCTGCAGACTTCCCCAGCTTGCTGACAGCCTCCCAAACCCCTGCACGACCTCAGGTCTGCTGAGCCCCACGTGCTCGGTCACGACTGCTCTCTCAGTGGCTGTGGTTGCCCTTGCCAGCTCACAGTCTGGGCCACTGGCACATTTCAAGTCAAGGGTCAGCTCAGGACTTGCTCTAAGCAGACACATAACCACCTCCTTGTGTGATAGGATCCACCAAGATGTAACACAGGAGGAATTAATGGAGCAGCACAGGCTGCAACACGCCGTGGTGACAAACACCAGGATGAACAGACAGACCCCAGTGAACCAGCCTAACAGCGTCCCTCTTGCAGGCTGTCTTTGAGAGTTTTGGCTCAGTCACAATTTGAATTTAGCTTTTGGAAACACAGCCAGCCAGGCTGTGGTTTACAGGGCAACAGTTACAAACTGAAGCTTTTCAGATGCAATCCAACTTCTTTTTCCGACGCCTGCTGGAAAAGCTTTGGCGTAACTCGTGGGGAATGTCTTACATCCTCTACGTATTCTAATCCTCCTCCCCAAGCAAAGAAAGCCTCTTTCAGCCTGGGGTTCAGCTGTCTCTGACTAAGGGCTGTGGCATCTGAAAACCTCCGTACGCTGTCCCATGAAGCCTGGGGCTCGGCTGTTTACATCTCCACTCTTGGCCAGTGATATTCCTGGAATAAGCTTCTTTTATACCTTTTTGTCAAAAGCCACGTGTGCTGGAATGAAGTCTGAGGGTGGAGCCCTCTTCTCTGGCCCATAGGTCAGCAAGGGTCTGTGGTTGGCTAATTCCTCCAGCTCAGCTTCAGAGAGCTGATTGGCGTAGAGCCGCTCCCCGCCGATCCCCACGGTTGGCAGTCGGGAAAAGGCAAATCCATTTTTGTAACCCAGGGTCTGGGACCGATGAAAAGATGTTTTCTGTGGAAGGAAACCCAGCTGGTGAAATACAACATGCACTCAGTAGACACGGCTACTTGAAAACACAGAAAAACACTGAAAGAGTATAACATCCAAATACGACATGCACTCCGTAGACACAGCTTCTTGAAAGCACAGAAAAACACTGAAAGAGTACAACATCCAAATACGACATGCACTCCGTAGACACAGCTTCTTGAAAGCACAGAAAAACACTGAAAGATTATAACATCCAAATACTACATGCACTCAGTAGACACGGCTACTTGAAAGCCGGGGAAAACACTGAAAGAGTAAAACATCCAGAAGTTTTCCCCTTCACCCTCAGCTTCAGAGAGCTGATTGGCGTTGAGCCGCTCCCCGCCAATCCCCACGGTGGCAAATCCATTTTTGTAACCCAGGGTCTGGGACCAATGAAAAGATGTTTTCTGTGGAAGGAAACCCAGCTGGTGAAATACGACATGCACTCAGTAGACACAGCTACTTGAAAGCACAGAAAAACACTGAAAGAGTACAACATCCAAATACGACATGCACTCCGTAGACATGGCTACTGAAAGCACAGAAAAACACTGAAAGATTATAACATCCAAATACTACATGCACTCAGTAGACACAGCTACTTGAAAGCAGGGAAAAACACTGAAAGAGTAAAACATCCAGAAGTTTCCCCCTCCACCCTCAGCTTCAGAGAGCTGATTGGTGTTGAGCCGCTCCCCGCCGATCCCCACGGTTGGCAGCTGGGAAAAGGCAAATCCATTTTTGTAACCCAGGGTCTGGGACCGATGAAAAGATGTTTTCTGTGGAAGGAAACCCAGCTGGTGAAATATGACATGCACTCAGTAGACATGGCTACTTGAAAACACAGAAAAACACTGAAAGATTATAACATCCAAATACTACATGCACTCCGTAGACACGGCTACTTGAAAGCAGGGAAAACCACTGAAAGAGTAAAACATCCAGAAGTTTCCCCCTCCACCCTCAGCTTCAGAGAGCTGATTGGCGTTGAGCTGCTCCCCTCCAATCCCCACGGTTGGCAGCTGGGAAAAGGCAAATCCATTTTTGTAACCCAGGGTCTGGGACCGATGAAAAGATGTTTTCTGTGGAAGGAAACCCAGCTGGTGAAATACGACATGCACTCAGTAGACACAGCTACTTGAAAGCACAGAAAAACACTGAAAGAGTACAACATCCAAATACGACATGCACTCCGTAGACACGGCTACTTGAAAGCAGGGAAAAACACTGATAGAGTAAAACATCCAGAAGTTTCCCCCTCCACCCTCAGCTTCAGAGAGCTGATTGGCGTAGAGCCGCTCCCCGCCGATCCCCACGGTTGGCAGCTGGGAAAAGGCAAATCCATTTTTGTAACCCAGGGTCTGGGACCGATGAAAAGATGTTTTCTGTGGAAGGAAACCCAGCTGGTGAAATATGACATGCACTCAGTAGACACGGCTACTGAAAGCACAGAAAAACACTGAAAGAGTACAACATCCAAATACGACATGCACTCCGTAGACATGGCTACTGAAAGCACAGAAAAACACTGAAAGAGTACAACATCCAAATACGACATGCACTCCGTAGACATGGCTACTGAAAGCACAGAAAAACACTGAAAACATCCAGAAGTTTCCCCTTCCCCCCCTCAGCATTTTATTATAACTTACTGAAGTTATTTACAATCAGATTTTCTCTCAGATCAAAAAGGCTGAAAACACAGTAAGTGGCTGGAAGGACAAAGCATAAGAATGAACTCAAGATCTTAGCACTGACAGACTGCCCGAGGGCTTAAATCACTTCATTTCCCTATTGCCACCATTCTCAGTGCCTAGAAAAGGGTGACAGCACTTTCTCTGCCCTGGTATTTATCTCACAAATTGACTCTGTGTTTTGGCAGTACCTCACCACGGGACCTGACTCTTACTCCCTCAGCTATAACACCCTGTGCACCCTCTGGCTTTTTCTGTAGCTATTTATTTGGTTAACCTTCTCCTGGGGATGGCAGACACAGGATTTTCTTTGCTAGGCTGAACCAAGGTGTGTCAAGCTTGCAGAAGTGCAATGATGAAACACATCAAAGCACATTTTCACCACCTCCTCAATCCATACAAGGGTCACACATTAAATAGCCACAACCTCAGTGTCAGGCCTTACAGCAGATTAACAAGCCTGGTAAGATGTGAATTCTATTTGTGTGAGCACTGTATGGTGGATTCACCATATAGGACAAGATATTCACCTTATATGACTAGAGGATTCACCTGATATTTTTTGTTCGCTTGGTTTTGAGCTTCCTGGAACCTTTTGTCTTTGCTACCTCCCTGAATGCCAGCTACTGAGCCATTCTTCATGCCAAATAATTACCCAGATGCCAGATGGCTGTCCTGGTTTGGGTCAGGATAAAGGTGATTTTCTGTCTTGTACTTTTGCTTCCAGCTCAGTCTCTTGTCAGAAGCTGAACTTGCTGAAATGAACAGCAAGTTTCTCAGGCAGTGTCTGCTGCTGGGACTGATCCCACTCCATGGTTATAGTTACAGCTGGAGAATGGGCTGCAGAACCAAGGAACTGCTCAGCTCTGAGGAACATTTGGCCCTCCAGAAGGAATAAAGAGGTCCCACCTGCAGCCCTCCTTTGGGAAGGACTGGAAAAGATGGATGCCAGAAATGACCAGAGTATTCCATCCCATACACATCATACTCAGTATAAATTTGAGGGATCACGAGGGTCAAACACCTTTCTGCTTTTCCTGCTTCCCTTTCTTAACCCGTTCCCTGTATTGCTTCAGCATCCTGGGAGGATTCCATCCCTTCCTCTGCCTGTGCTCCTGATCCATCCCAGCCCATATCTGTGTGTTCCTGCCTCCAGCTCCCAACTGCTGCTGACCCCAGGATTCCAGCCTGGACTTTCCCAGGGCTGCCCTGCAGCCTCAGTGGTGACGTGAGAGTTATTGGGGGAAAGGGGGGAGGAACGTGGGATCAATTTTCCTGTATATTTGTATAGATTTAGTAAATTTTTCCTATTTATCATTACTATTTCATTAAAGCTGTGTAGTTTAGTTTCCAACCCATCAGTCTCTCTCCCTTATTCTCTCTCCTTTCTTTATCAGGGAGGGGGATTAATACAGAGCATCTGTTATTTGGTTTAATTGCCAGGCCAGTGTTAAACCCTGACACTGGCACAGGAATATTCCTGCTTTGCTTAAGGACACAGAACAAGAAAAGGTCTGTGTCCCAGTCCTGTTTTCACTGCTGAAGATCTGGAGTGACACCAGGCTACTCAACAGCCCACCACACCTGGTACCTCACCTCCAGTCCTGGGAGCACTGGAAATAACACCTTCCTGGGCTGGTCCCACTGGGCCCTTGATGCTCCCGAGAAAGCAGGAGAAATTCTGAGTCCTTAATAATAAAATCCCTGAGTTTAACATGATTTTTGCCAAGTCAAACAGTCGTACACATTTGTAGCACTGAAGGAATAGGATTCAGCTCCTTCTCAACCTCAGGCATGTGAACCACTTCTTCTCCACCCTCTCCCTCACTCCTCATGGTTAAGCCTCTAATCTTATTTATACCTTCAAGGCCCCACTTGAATTTCACATAATTGCCTCTTTTCCCTTTAAACTGGTACTATGGATCTTGCAATGCTGTGGATAGAGGAGTTAGGAAAACAAAAGGTGAAAAAAAAAAGGCACGTTAACAGAATATCTTACAAAGAGGAGCTCAGCCACAGAGCTGCCATTTTATTCTGTGAAACAGATACCAAGAGAAAGCTCTGGGAAAAAATATTCAAAGCAATCCAAGAAGTTTGTCTTTAAATTGGGCAGCATCAGTGTTTGTCAGAAGGGCAGAGGCTTACAGCTGCCTGAAGAGAACAGCCCAAATACAACACCCAAAGTCAATAGGTTCTGCAAATGGAGCATGGGTGCCAGATGACATCCCACAGCCTCAGGTGACTCATGGAAATTTAAAAGGGAAAACCCAGAATGTAAACTCCTAATCTCAGTTGCTTCCAGTCCATATCTGAAAAAAAGGTCACTGAATTAAGTCCTTTTTTAAGTCCTTTTTTTTTTTCCCCCTCAAGTCTGTAATTGTCAGGGTTTAACACTGGCCTGGCAATTAAACCGAGTAACAGAGGCTCTCTATTAATCTCTCTCTCCTCATTGATAAAGAAAGGAGAGAGAATAAGGGAGAGAGACTGATGGGTTGGAAACTAAACTACACAGCTTTAATGAAACAGTAATGATGAATAGGAAAAATTACTAAATCTATACAAATATACAGGAAAATTGATCCCACGTTCCTGCCCCCTTTCCCCCAATAACTCTCACGTCACCACCGAGGCTGCAGGGCAGCCCTGGGAAAGTCCAGGCTGGAATCCTGGGGTCAGCAGCAGTTGGGAGCTGGAGGCAGGAACACACAGATTCAGGCTGGCATGGATCAGGAGCACAGGCAGAGGAATGGATGGAATCCTCCCAGGATGCTGGGTGAAGGAAGGGAAGCAGGAAAGGCAGGAAGGACAGGCAGCCAGAAGTTGGAAGCAGGAAATCATGGCTTGGCCCTTGTGATCCCTCAAATTTATCCTGAGTATGATGTATATGGGATGGAATACTCTGTTTGGTCAGTTCTGGCATCTATCTTGTCTGTTCCTCCCCAAAGGAGGCTGCAGGTGGGACCTCTTCACTCCTTCTGGAGGGTAAAAGTTTTCCTCAGAGCTGAGCAGTGTCCTTGGCTCTGCACACCAGTCTCTAGCAGTAACTATAAACATCAAGTGTTATCAGTCCTAGAAGCACACACTGTCTGAGAAACTTGCTGTTCATTTCAGCAAGTGCAGCTACTTACAAGAGACTTAACTAAAAGCAAAAGTTCAAGACAGAAAATCACCTTTATCCTGGCCCAAACCAGGATAGTAATGCTCTATCCAAATGCTGTTCCCTCTCCCAGTGTCCCTTTTTCTCCATCACATGAGCTGGAACACCAACAGTTTATTTTTCTTCATCACTTCTCATCTGGAGGACAAGTCTGGTGATGTCCATTTTATAGGCTGGAAACTGGAGGCCAAGTGAGTTGATAGCACTCACTAGGGCTCATCCTGAGGAACAAAGCCATTTCTGGAGTCCAGATCTCCTGAAAACATGAACCATGCTTGCTCAAAAATATTGCTCTGCCTTGCTAAGTCCCAGTCCCAGTCAGAAGAAGCACTAAAGTAGGCAGGATTTTACTGAGAGAAGAAATACTATTGTGGTAGGGGCAGAAATGTGCATAGCAGATTTCCAAAGCATTATAAATGTAAGAATAAAATATAAATAAATATAAATATAAATTTATATAAATTTATATAGCAATATACATTCAGAAAGAAGATAAAATTTATAAATATAAATATGATACTGAGGATATAATACTATTAAAGTGATAATAACCCTGAGGTAACCTTTACTACTGCATGACTAAGAGTATTTGCTATGAATAAACTACTCCACTCACTGGTGAAGAACTCAGCCTGAGAAAATACTTTGCCTCTTCATTCTGGAAGGCACCACTAGGACTTGAACAGTGATAAATTAACCCTTGGGCAATGTTAATCCACACACAAGGATAAAGTGAAAAAAGAGCATCCTGTTTAGGAATAATAGAGGGAAATGGGCTCCCACAAAAGCATCCAGACTGATCTGGACTGGGTTTCCCAAACCCCATCAGGACCCAGTCCTTAATCAAGGACACATCATGTCAAGAACACATCTGCCAAATTTCTGAGACCACCACAGGTCTAAGAACTACAGGAAAACATCTTCCTAGAGGAGCACCAGTGTTGTTAAAATCCTTTTGGAATCACTCCCCACTCCACCTGAGGAGCAATCAAAAGCTGCAGGAATTACTACTGCAAGGCCACCTAGAAAATACTGGAGTCTTCCCTAGAAATCCCAGGAGCATGTGGCAGGAGATGGAAGGGCAGCTTTCCTCTCTTAGGAGAGGACATCAAAGAAGGATGAGGTCTGGGCTCTGTGAGTGACATGGCAAGAGAAGAGTGGGCTGACCTGACCTGACCTGACCTCCTCATCACTTCTAAAAGATTTCCCAGTGGATTGGGAAGAGATCCCTTTATGTAGAGCAGAATCTAGGGGATGTATCAGGAAGCCATGGAAGTGCTTATTCTGAAGGTGTAAGTTTGCAATGGGAATATCAAGGACAAAAGAATAATGTCCCAAGGTATTTTTTTTTCTTTTTTCCCTGCAGTAGAGCAAGTCCCACACCAAATGTTCACATGGAAGTGCATGAGGTTCCCTATCCTGCAATCCCAGAGCACACTGGGCCTGTTCTCCTGACACTGGGCAAGAGATTGCTGAATTTGGGCCAGTGTGTGCCCAGGTGGCCAAGAAAGCCAACAGCACCCTGGCTTGTACCAGCAATAGTTTGGCAGCAGGACTGGGACAAGAAGCATCTCCCTGTGCTCAGCATCTGGAATCCTGGGATCAGTTTTGGGGCTCCCCAGGAGAAGAAGAACATTGGGGAAGTGGGTCCTGAGAAGGGTAACAGAGCTGGGGAAGGGTTTGGAGCACAAATCCTTTGAGGAACAGCTGAGGAAACTTGGGGTGCTCAGCCTGGAGCACATGGGAGACCTTCTGGCTCTCTACAACTGCTTGAAAGGAGGATGGAGCCAGAGGGGCTCATGCTCTTCTCCCAAGGAATAAGCAATGGGACAAAAGGAAATGGCCTCAAGTTGCACCAGGGGAGCTTTAGATTGGATATTAAGAATAATTCCTTCTCTGAAAGGGTTGTCAGGGCCTGGCCCAGGCTGCCCAGGGCAGGGCTGGAGTCCCCATCCCAGGAGGGATTTCAAAGTCCTGGAGATGTGGTGCTGAGGGACAATTCAGTATTCCTGAGGGGACTTGGTGTCCTGTGAAACCATATCCTGGGACCCCTCAAACTCCTCAGATGCCCTTCAGGGTGCTTTGTGAAGTGATCCCCAGGGGACCTAATGCCCTGAAAACTCATTTGATGCTCCCCAGAAGGGACAAAGGTCTTTTCCAGCTTAAATGATTCCATGAGAATGCAACTTGGAGGTATTGGGAGAGGGCAGGAGGAAGAAGGGGCCCCACTTGGAATACTGAGCCTTATGGAAATAGAGGAGCCTGTTCCAAGGGATATAAAGATCCAGGGAAATGTCAGACATGCCCTGACAAAAATCAGAGAGTGTTGCTTCTGAGAGGAGCAGTCAGGGCATTGGTTTCTCAAATTGACATCAGTAACATTGAGTTGAAGTTGAGCAATGGTGTCAAGGACTCAGGATAATGGTTCCCTAGGGAGAGGGAAAAGAAGGAAGAGCAGAGCTTCCAGCTGCTCTGAAACAGTTCTGGAAGGAACTCAGGGAGTATCAGATCTGGAAGGAACTCAGGGAGTATCAGCTCTCATCTGTGGCTCTGCTTCCTCAGGAAGGATTTGGTGCTATCAGATCCTCAGTGTGTGGGATGTTGGGAATGGGGAAAGGAGAGGCTGCTTCCTCATTTAGGGATCAGTTGATGTGCTGAGGATCTCAAACTTCTTCCAAGGAATCTGGGAGCAGCTAAGAGGGTCTCATTTTTCCAACAGCATCCTGAAGGCTGTGGGGGTGTCTGTTGTGTGGGGGGTTACCAGTTCAGGTTCTCAGGTTTCATTAGTTCCCTATGGACCATCAGGCATTCAGCTCATCAGGTGATGCCAAGAGAATATTTGTGGAAGCATCAGAGCTGTGGAGGAGATGGTATCAGGAGAGTATTTGTTGCCCAGGAGATTGGTTCTTATCCCTCAAGTGATTTGGGGTGATATGAGGTGTTTTTGAGGGTCCTGGTTCAGGGCAGTATCAGAATAAGGAGCAGTATCAGGACACATCCCTCTGGGAAAACTGAGATGGTTCAGAGAAACAGGAGTTTCCCTGGGGGAATCAGGTTGCAAGAATGTAAAATGAACATGGGGATGTTCCTTCCCTTGAACATGAACTGGCAGGGGGGGCCTATGAGATGGATTGGGGAGTGCTGAATCTCCACGGGATGAGTTTGCAGCTAGCAGGACATATTTCAGGGCACATCAGATGCCTACAAGGTGCAATGGGTTCCTTGAGGACAAACCTAGGAGCACCAAGTCCCCTGGAGGGTGGGCAGTGCCCTGGCAACACACATTAAATTATGTTGGGAGAATTTAGGGAGTAGCAGCCCTGCTGTGGGTGGGGTCTGGGAATACCAGGGGTATTCAGAGAGTTCAGGTCCCCCAGAAGTGACCTTAACAGATATACATTGGTTTTGGGAAACACCAGGTCCTCTGAGGGAGAGTTCAGTGTGTATCAGGTCTTCTGGGGAACATCAAATGAGTTTTCAGGGCATTAGGTCCCTTGGGGATCACTTCACAAAGCACCCTGAAGGGCATCTAAGGAGTTTGAGGGGTCCCAAGGTTTCACAGGACACCAAGTCCCCTCAGGGATATTGAATGAATTTGGGAGGTCCCAGGTCTCCTAAGGGACTGAGAGAGTGGCCTGAATGAACAGCAGGTTCCCTAGGGATGGATTCAGGATGAAACTTGTTCTCTAGAGAGATATTATGGAATGACAGAATCATAAAAATGTTAGGGTGGGAAGGGACCTTAAAGCTCATCCAGTTCCAATGCTCAGGGACACCTCCCCCAGCCCAGGGTGCTCCAAGCCCCATCCAACCTGGGCTGAGACACTGCCAGGGATGGGGCAGCCACAGCTTCTCTGGAAAACCTGGGCCAAGGTCTCATCACCCTCAAATTAAAGAATTTCTTCCTAGGATCTCATCTCAATCCCCCCTCTTCCATCCTGAAACCATTCCCCAACATCCCATCACACCATGCCCTTGTCCCCAGCTTTCCTGCAGCTCCTTCAGCTACAGTTCTCCTGGGGAGCTACAGGAGACTCCCAGAGTGTACCACATTCCCCTTGGGAACCATCAGGGGGTCCCAAGTCTCCCCACAGAACCACACAGGGTGCAGGCCCGGTTCTCAGGGGGGGCTCTCGGGGAAGGTGTGTGGGGGGGAGATATTCGGCCATGCCGTGCCAGTTTTCATAGAATCATAGAATCACAGAATCATAGAATTGGCTGGGTTGGAAGGGACCTCAGAGATCATCGAGTCCAACCCTTGATCAACTCCCACTGCAGTTCCCTGCCCATGGCACTCAGTGCCACATCCAGGCTCTTTGGAAATATCTCCAGACACGGAGAATCCACTACTTCCCTGGGCAGCCCATTCCAATGTCTGATCACCCTCTCCATAAAGAAGTTTTTTCTAATATCCAACCTAAACCTCCCCTGGCACAACTTAAGACCCTGCCCTCTTGTCTTGCTGAGAGTTGCCTGGGAAAAAGAGCCCAACCCCCCCCTGGCTCCAACCTCCTTTCAGGGAGTTGTAGAGAGGGATGAGGTCTCCTCTGAGCTGCCTCTTCTTCAGGCTGAACACCCCCAGCTCCCTCAGCCTCTCCTCATAGGGTCTGTGCTCGAGTCCCTTCACCAGCCTGGTTGCCCTCCTTTGGACCTGCTCCAGGACCTCAATACCCGTCCTAAACTGAGGAGCCCAGAACTGGACACAGTACTGGACACAGTTTTGGGGCTGTCCCGGTGTGAATGGGGTGATGGGTTCCCCGGCAGGCTCACCAGGAGGTCCCTGAAGCTGTAGCCCGGGAGGAAAGGCATTCCGGGCAACGGTTCCGAGCTCATGGCGGCGGCTGCAGCGCTCCCTGCCCCGACGCCGTCTCCATGGCAACCACCGAGCCGGGGGCTCCCTGCGCAGGCGCAGGAAGCGGGCGCTGCGCATGCGCACTGCGCCGGTCCACGCCGCGGGTTGCCATGACAACGCGTGTAGGGCAACCCCTGGCAAACGGGGAAAGGGCCGGTCTGGGAAGGCCTCAATTCCCATCCATGTGGAAAAAAAAGAGGCGCGGGAGTTCTGGAAAGCACTAGTGTGGTGTTCTGAAAGATTTAAACGCCCTTCGGCCTCCTCCCGTCTTTGCAGCCGCCATGTTATTGCTCCCCGCCCAGCTGCGGCCTTTTCAGCATCCCCACAGCCTGTGTTTTCGCTGTCCCCCCCCCCCGGGCGCAGCTGGGTTACGGACGTGCTGTTAAAATATTTTAATTTTTTATTTTTGGCCGCCGGAATGGGTGTTGGCATCCAGGCCGCCTTTGGGGAGTTTCCCTGGGCAGGGAGAGGAGGAGCCTTGGAAGGGCCGAACCCCCACAGGGTTTGTTTTTACTGGGGGAGTGAATTGTGTTTATGTGTAACAGAGTGGGTATTAACTTTGAAACTGCGGGTTCTTTCCCACTGACGCCGTTCCTCTTTTCTAAACACCGTTTTTATCTCTTTCTGAAGGCAGCAGCAAAAACAAGAAGAAGGGAGGGGAGGAACCATCAAGGAAAAAAAAAAAGAAAAAGCCACCCCCAAAATATAGGAGATAGGGAAGAGAACCACAGAGGAGAAAAGGGGTTTTATGTCCTTCCCTCGGCATCTTTATCAGTAGTGCCCAAGAGGCTGGGATTCAAGGGCAAAGCAGCAGCAGCCCAGGGGTTTGTGAGCAGAAAGAAAAAGCAGCCAGACTGAGCATGGTGTGGGAGAGAGAAGCAAGGCAGCTGCTGGGAGATAAAGAAGGAGCCTGAGGAGTTTAGAAAGGAAAATAACAGACTGAAGGCCAAGAAGGGATGAAAGGGATCTGCAAGACAGCAATAGGACTGATGACTCGGATGCAGGTGCTGGCTCCAGAGCTCTCTCCTCTGATTCCTCCTCCTGTGGTATGTGAGCACCGTCTAGGAGGTTTCCTGAATTTAGCAAGGGCCAGGATAGAGTCACAGAATCACAGAAAGTTAAGGGTTGGAAAGGACCTTGAGAGATCGTCGGGTCCAACCCCCCTGCCAGAGCAGGGTCACCCAGTGTAGGTCACACAGGAACAGATCCAGCTGGGGTTTGAACGTCTCCAGAACCTCCCTGGGCAGCCTGGGCCAAGGTTCTGTCACCTTCACAGTGAAAAAGCTGTGTAAACTTTTTCTTAAGTTTACACAGAACCTCCTATGCTCCAACTTGCACCCCTTGCCCCTTCTCCTATCCTTGGACATCACAGAAAAGATCCTGGCTCCATCCTCCTTCCTCAGGGACCACTCAGAATCCCTCTTTTCTTCCTCAGAGCAGGAAATTTTGCTCCTTGGGCTGTGGCTCATCCTTCAAGGGGTTGGCAGCAACTTTTAAGAAGGCTTTAATAAACTTCAAACAAGGGGCAGACTGCCCATGTGCACAGCTTGCTGTGGGGCAGGAGTGGGGAATTAAAGCCTGGGGTTTCACAAAGTAGGATCTTAGGCTCTGGATATGATCAGGGGCAGGATGGGGAGACTGTGATCCCAGTACATTCCTCCTGTTAAAGGAGATGAGAATGCAGGAAGAAACATTAAGAAAAGCCATAGCAGAAGGTGGTACTTTGTTAGGAAGAGTGACCATAAAGCAGGAAAGAGAAGAAATGGGGAATAAGGAATAGAAGTGGAACACAGAACACCTGGATTCAGCATGGTTTTTCACATCAATTTCTGTACAGGGTCTCTTAAAATCCTCAGGAGCTCAGGTGTGTTGGCAGCAGCCTGGAATTTGCTGAGTATCCACACATGAAGTGAAATGTTAAGGGACTGAGAGATCAGGCTGATCTCCCACACCACCCTCTACATTCCTTTGTCATCATATCCAGCATTTGTCTATCTGACCAACAGACCCTGATGAAGCAAACCAAGCTTGGGTGTTTTTTTTTCCTTTCTCCCATCTTTCAGCTCCCAAGGGCCAAGCATTTGATACAGGGGCATTAGAAAGGATACTGGTAGAGTGAGTTTAGTGCTCCTCATAGCAGGAGGAAGTACTCTGGATTGAGGATTCAGACAGAATAAAGGAAAGATCTACAGGATAACAGAGAAACCATCACTGGAAACAGCTGCAGAATTCAAGAAGCAGCAGGGAGCTTAAAGCCTTAAACTTCAGGCATCTTCAGGTCTTTTTTTTCCAGGGCTGCCAAGGCTCCACTTCTCTCTCTGGAGTCAACAGGAGCAGCAGGTAACACTGGGAAGTATTTTTCCCCATTCTTAGTCCCTGAGACTTAATAGAACAAAGAAGGAAACCTCTTACCTGGAGCTCTTGGCTAATGCTCTGCCTCAGCCCACATCACCAGTGAGCTGCAAGGACAGGACCAGGTAAGGATTGCCAGTGGGTAAAAGAACTTCTGTGGGAACTTGCTGCTGCAGTACTCATTGCTTAAAGTACAAATCATTACCTTCTCTTGCATTCTTTCCTCTCTGGCTGGTGACACATGAAATGAATGAAACAAAATGCCTCTTTCCTCTGATTGGGAAGCTCTTTTTGTGCTTGGTGTCAAGTGCTTCAGGTTGGTCAGTTCCCTCTTTTGGTCATAATCACCTCTGGCTTTTCCCACATTAAGGATGTGTGTGTGTAACAGGCATGTAGTGAATGTGTTCCCTAAAAAGCAGAGAGACTTGGAGTATTTGGGGGTGGTGGAACAGAAGCTCAACATGAGCCCTCAGTGTGTGCTTGGAGCCCAGAACCCAACCATGTCCTGGGCTGCAGCAAAAGAAGCACAGACAGGGGTCCAGAGAGGGGATTCTCCCCCTCTGCTCTGCTCTGCTGAGAGCCCACCTGGAGTTGTGTGTCCAGTTCTGGAGTCCCCAACATCAGAAGGACACAGAGCTCCTGGAAGGTGTCCAGAGCAGAGCCACTCAAATGCTCAGAGGGCTGAGCACCTCCCTGGGAAGCCAGGCTGAGGGATTGGGCTTGTTCAGCCTGGAGAAGAGGAGGCTCCCAGGTGAGCTCAGAGCAACCTTCCAATATCTGAAGGGGCTCCAAGAAAGCTGGGGGAGGGCTTTGGACATGGGGGGGTAGGGAGAGGACAAGGAGAATGGGTTAAAACTGGAAGAGGGGAGACTGAGGTTGGACATGAGGAAAAAAATTCTTTAATTTGAGGGTGAGAGATTGGAACAGGTTTCCCAAGGAAGCTGTGGCTGCCCCATCCCTGGCAGTGTCTCAGCCCAGGTTGGATGGGGCTTGGAGCACCCTGGGCTGGGGGAGGTGTCCCTGCCCATGGCAAAGGAGTTGGAACTGGGTGAGCTTTAAGGTCCGTTCCAACCCAAACCATTCTATGATTCTATAATATCACCACAGTTTCTCCTCAGTCTACCACAAGCCTCCATTTTTGTTTCTAGTTAAAAAAAAAAATAATAATTACCAGCCTTACTTTTCTCTTTTGCTATTTTCTCTCATTCTCTCTCCAGTTTTTACTTCATGGAAATGTAAAACTTTGGCCTGTCTTGTCTGCTGAAATCCCTGACACTTGTGGAGAGGGCAGGACGTTAGGAAAGCTCAGCAATGCAGCTCTCCCCAGAGTTGGCTGCTTCAACTGGAGCATTTTTTCCTAAGCCTGTCCCGAGAGCAGGCACCGGAATGCTGAGGCTTTCCTGGCACTGGAAGCCTCTCTGCAGCTCCAGATGAAGACATCTCGCCCTCTGGTGGGTAAAAACATCACCAATAGGGAATGGTCTGAATGTTAAAGAGTAATAATTAAAATTACCAGTGTGGTGATAAGAGAAGGAAAATGAGCTGATTTTTTTTTTTTTTTAAAGGACTGAAATTCACACTGAGTGAATATCCTGGGGGGGTGGGATATGTACACAGTTACACATGATCCTCCTGGAAATGAGGGTTTAAATCACAGAATCATGAAATCACAGAATGTTTGGGGTTGGAAGGGACCTCAAGAGATCATTGAGTCCAACCCCCTGCCAGAGCAGGATCACCCAGTTCAGGTCACACAGAACACATCCAGATGGGGTTTGAATGTCTCCAGAGAAGGAGACTCCACAACCTCCCTGTTCCAGGGCTCTGTCACCCTCACAGTGAAAAATCTTTTCCTTATGTTTACACAGAACCTCCTGTGCTCCAACTTTCATCCATTACCCCTTGTCCCATCATTGGACATCACAGAAAAGCCTGGCTGCATCCTCCTGACACTTGTCCTTTATGGATTTATAAACATGATGCCAGTGACAGTGAGGTTGGAAGTAGATGATCCTTAAATCATAGAATCACAGACTGGTTTGGGTTGGAAGGGATCTTAAAGATGATCCAGTTCCAACACCCTTCTCACTAGACCAGGTTGTTCAGTGCTTCACCCAGTCTGGCCTTGAACATCTTTTGAGAAAGCCAAAACTTCTCTGGGCAACCCATTCCAGTGCTTCACCACCCTCACAGTAAAGAATGAGATATATAATCTAAACCTCCCCTCTTTAAAGTCCCTTCCAACCCAAACCATTCTCTGATGGGGCACAGAGGGTGTTACCAGCAGCTCTGTCATGGTGCCCATCATGCCCATGATGGTGCAAGCTGATGAGCAGAGGGCCTGGAGAGATGGAGGAGGTTACAAAATCAACAAACCAGGGCTTATGTGGGGGTCATCTCCATAGTTCACAGGTAAGCCATGAAGTGCCTGTGAGGTACCATTATGGAGAAATCCCCCAAAATCTTCCTTGGGAAATCAGTGCCTGCTATAGGATGCTCAGCCAGGAAGGACAAGTGGCTCAGTGTCTTCTAGAGGCAGACAGGAGGTTCTGGTTCTGGTTCCTTCTCTTCCTTCCTTCCTTTACCATCCCAGTATCTGCTGGAGGGACAACGCAGCAAAGCATAAGCAACCCAGAAGGGTCCTGGAGTGCAGTGCTGATAGCTTTTTTCTCCAAGAGATGGATGATCCAGCAAGGAAAGATGCTTTGCTGGGCACCATACTCACCAACAAAGGCTCCTTGGGGATGTGAAGGTCAAAGGCAGCCTTGGCTGCAGTGACCACGAGATGGTGGAGTTCAGGATCCTGAGAGTCCTCCTTACCCAGGACTAAGGAGAGCAGACTTTGGCCTCTTCAAAGACCTCCATCCACTCTATAATTATTCCCCATTTTTCTTCCCAGTGACTCCTAACTTTCTGTATTGGGAATTTCACACCACACCAATCGTTTTGCTTTTAAAAATTTCCTCTTTTTTTTTTTTTCTCTTTTTTTTCACTAAGGTTTTAAATAATGATCAGTACAGTACAAAGCTTAAAATCTTACCAATGTTTTCCATGGTACAGCAGAAGGGAGTTGGGAAGGGGACAGTTCATATGTAACACTCATACCCTTCCCTGTTCCCCAAGAGAAAAATACAATTTTTTTTTTTTTTGTACTTCTGTTTAGTAACAAACAGTGCTTAAAAATAAACTTGTCAGTAAAAGATGTAAATTGCAAGGCACGTGAGGAACCTGTCCTTACCTTGTTACATAAATCACAAAGCATAAATACAAGCTCAAGGCACCTCTCTCCATCCTCCCCTTCTGCTCCATACACCAAGCAAACCCTCTCAGTTGTGAAGAGCAACCAGGGAAGAAGCAGCTTCTGAGCCTCGAGTTCCTTCAGGATAAATCCCAAAAAGGAACAGCATAAGGCACATGGGGATGAATTCCCCCTGCACAGATCCAGGCTGCAAGATCTGTGAAAATATTCTCTCAGGACCAGAGATTCCTGGGGGAGAGGGTTAGGACCTCAGCCCCTCCAGGAGCTCAAGATGTTCTCTACCTTTGGTGGTCTTCACCAGCCCCTGTCACTGGTACACCCCTCCCAGCTGTGCTTCCTTAGAGGAACACCACGATGGAAGAAGAGGTGCTCCAAGGAGAAGGCTCTCAGCCAAACTGAGCATTTATCCCAGTGACACTTTCATTCTCTCCAGAGCTAGCCCTGAGCTCCCCAAAATCAATGTCAGGGCTTTTAGGAAGGTATCAGCAGCCATTCTCCAGTCCTGGCCCAGTTGGGGTTCAAGCAGACTGGACAGCATCTGGAGTCTGCCCAGGTAGACAGCCAGGTGCCCAAGGCACAAGGATGAAGTCCAGGGATGAAGGAAAAAAAAAAAAACTGGTTGGAGAAGAGGAGGATGGAGATAGGGATAAAGGAAGCTCCAGTGTTGGTGAGCCCCTTGGGACACAAGGGTGCATCCTCACAGCAGCAGTGACCTGTGCTGAAATTCCTGCTGAATTTACCCATCATAGTAACCAGGAGGTCAGCTCCAGGTCTGAGTGCAGGCTCACAGGGGGATGTGAGTGGTGTCACCTGAGGGCTAACATGAGAATATGAAAAAAACACCACCACAATTGCTCCAGCAGGAAAAGTTTGACTTCTGCTGGACCAAGATCAAGAAATAGGACCAGAAATACTTTGGAAGAGCCAGGTGGGCAACTCCTTTCTCTGTCTCTGGACTAGACAGCATCACTTTACTCATCCTCCTTTGACTAGGACATGTCATCTCTTTATAAACCCTTAGAGAAGGAAACACCTGGGTAATCCCTTCCTTTGGTACCAGTATAAATCCAGGCAGCAGCAGAGCAGACTTTACTTTTAGCATCAATACCCATCTCAGTTTTAGCCCAGAAAAGAGTTCTGGACAATCTTGGTTTACCCCACTTCCTACACAGAAGCCAAGTGACCCCAGCCAGCCAGATCCACACTCGGGAGCTTATTCTGCTTTTCCAGCCACAAAAAGAAGACAAATTAAGCTGCACACCCACTGGACACCTTTCCCCAAACTGGGAGGAAACCCACAGGCATGGAGATCATGGAAGGGAACAGCCCTTCCCTGCAGGCAGCAGTGTTGCCCAAGTGAAATGGCTGAATGTTAAAACCAGCAGAAAAGGACATTTTTTCAGTAGGATTGGTTTTCCACTGGAACACCCCCTGGCACTGACTCACTGTGTGTGGTCAGATGAACTTCTGCAGCAGGGAAGGGGAATGAGGATGTGGAGTTGGGACCATCCCCCCTTTCCACTTCCCTCAGGTGAATTTACTGTTAGGTCAGCAGGGCTGAACCCTCAAAATTCACCATAGGGTGAAACAAGGGAATTGATTTCTAAGCTGCACTGGGTGTAAACCAGCCTCAAGTGATGAGAAAGGATGAACCAGATGACTTCCTGAAGACTTTCCTAGGATTTCTTCTCCTGTACTTAAAACATACTTCCCTCACCCTCTCTATTTATTTTTTTTTTGTCACTAGGGCCATTAATTTCAATTTTGTCCCCAAAACACAGGACACAGCAAAGCACCTATTAATAGGTCTGTTTGTAGGGACCCTCTTGGCTGTCCCACCTTGTTCCTCCAGCTGCATTAGCACCATTTCTTTCCTCCCTTGACCCAGCTAAGAAGCTCTGCAGATAAAAAAGCCAAAGGCAAAGCTTTGCTGAAGGAAACACACGTGAACACACATGCACAAACACACACACACAAACCTCCACAGTTAAAAACCAGATCAAGGGCAGAAATCAGTGCCTGTCATGACAAACCCAATCCCCAACCTTAAACTCAGCCTGCTCAGAACCACCCATCACCATTCATTTCCCTGCCCTTGGATTCAGTGAAAGAATTCCCTGGCTGGAATAGATCCCATGGCTCCCTTGCTTAGATTTACACCTTCCAGGAGTTTCCCAGATGTCAAGGAATGGGAGGTTGCAGGTCTTGCAGCTGGGAGGAGCTGCACCAAGGTTTTCCTATGGAAAACAAGGAGTGGGTCAAACAGGTCCAAGCTGCATAGGAACATATCCCTGCATTGCCTCTGAGCACCCTGTACCCCCCCTGCTACCAACTTCACTCAGTGCAACACTCTGGCTCCAGAGCTGATAATCCCCCCCCAAAACAAACACAGAAGAGACTCATCTAACGGGGGGCAGAACAATCCAACCCTTTCTACACCTGACTGACCCCTGGACATTAAGTGTCCCTGACCACTATCTTTGCTGCTCCACACAGGAATCACCAAATCTCAAGGACAAACCTACCCCAAGGTTGCACAGGACCCTAAGGTTGTCACCCTGGACCTGCCCTTTGCTGTTCTATCTTCACCTGGTGCTGATGGATACATTCCAGACTCTCAAACTTCATGTTTAGAGAAAAGAAACCTTGCAGCTTCCAAGTCACCTTCCTCAAGAGGTCCACCAAGGACTGCTTGGTACCCTGAAAAGCACCACTCAGAGAGGAATAAAGACTACTTCACTTTCATCCCTTTTTGGCCATGACATTGGTAGGGTGGTTGGAGGCTCAAAGCCTTTCCCAGATCACAGAGTTCACCCACAAGTTACTCTACACCCTATGGACATCACTGGAGGTCACTCACACTCCCTAGAAGATGACATCAAGTCAATCTAGGCAGGAATGCATGAACCAGTCACACAAGCAGCCAAAATGAAGCACCCAGCATCAAAAGCTTCTGTTGCTGCCACTAAGGAAGACTCAAAACCACCTCCAACTTAGCCCAGCTCCTCAAAGGCAACTAAGCTCTTAAAATGGATCTGAGGGGCCTCTGAAGACCTGTCTTGAGGGCTACCAAACAGCCATCAGCACTGCCACTACCTTAGCACAAATTCAAGCTGCTGAGAAAGACCCCATCCTGGGGACACTGAACTCCACTGCAGATGGTGCAGTTGTGCAGAAAGAGAAGATGGAGCTGACCTAGGATCTTCATCAGTGCTGGACCCACACCAGTCACCAGAAAACACAGGGCTCAGGCTCAGACCCAGTTTGCCCTAGAGGATCCCTGAACAGGTTTAAGTCTCCAACCATGCTTTGCCAAAGCCACCTCAGCAGCCTGGCACTGAGATACCTGACCTGGTGACCAGAGAGAACCTGGCTGGAGCAGGAAAAGGATTATGCCAGCCACACAGCCCCTTGCAGTTGAATCCTAGAAATGAAGACTCCTCCTGAAACCCTGGGAACAGCTCTCCCACAGACAGCAGAGATGGCAAAACCCCAAGAAGTCAGCACATCCAGCCATGGTCCTCATGTTGGCATTCTCCACTGTGAGTCCTGGAAGACCCTTCTACAGTCTCATGGCCTTCAGGCTGCCCTCTTGGACACTCAGCAAGATATCACCCACAGGTTTACCAGAATGAACAAGAAACCTCTGCCTATTCCAGCATCCTTGGTTATGTGACTTCTTCTGGCTTTCAACACCCCACATCCCCCTGTGTGGCAGAAGACAGTCCCTGCTGTGAAAATGCATCCAGCACGATGTCTCCAGCCCTCCACCCAATTGCAGGGTCCTGGTTAGTCCACAGCATGTTATGCAGATAAGCCAGTTATGTCTCTAATAATGTTATGCCCCTTTTCTTGACTTTCAGCACCCTGGCAATGCCATGCCCATCACTTTTGTGACTCTCAGGAGTCCTTTTTAGCCAGGCAGGCCTTGATCCTACATCGCAGGACGTAAGCTGTGATGGCACTGCAAGCCACGAGGCCAAAAAAAGAGATGCAGGAGAGATAAATAGAGAAAGGCCCGTGTCTCTTCAGGAAAATCTCCTGCCTGTTCTTGTAATCCAAAAAAATGGCCTCCAGCTGTGATAAGGTGCAGATGGCCAGGAAGATATGGAAGATCTGATGAGCGTGGCCAATGATATCGCAAGAGCCCGGGAAGTACTTCTCAGGGACGGGGCAGGAGAAGAAACAAGCACTGACAAGGAAAAAGAGTATCTGGTACGTGTGGTACCAGGCAGCATCTTCCTCACAGCCCCCCAGGTGACACACAACCACCCGGTGAGCAACGGGACTGATGTCCAAGATGAAGGCCAAGCCAGCTGGGATCACCTGGCACATCTTCCTCATGATGGGGTAAGGCCGTCGGTACCGATATTTGGCATAGCAGCAGCCAGCACACGAGAGCCAACCACAGAAAGCAGCTGCTGGTAGGAAGAAGAGCCAGAACTTGTCATACCAGGCTTGGTCAGAGCTGTAGTAGAAATGGGCCAAGGCGCTACCATACTGGTAGATGCTGACCCCGACGTAGTCCACGAAGTAGAAGGTGTAGTGGTACAGCTCCGATTTGGACTGGAGGAGGTGAGCCATGAGGCTGCAGGTCAGATAGGTGACAGAGGAGAGGACAAAGATGAGCAAAGGCAAGGACCAGGCGTCCACGGGTAACTGCTCGGCATCCACAAAGGTCTTGAACCTCAAGAGCACGGCCAAGGCTGCCAGGAGATGAGTCCAGACGTTGACCACCTCGTTGTGTTTCTGGAAGAGGCTCAGGAAGTAGTAACGCCAGTGCTGGCCGGTGGGACGGTACCCGGTGTGGATATAGGGCTCCCGAAAGAGCTGGGGCACCTCACACTCTTTGACTGTGCAGGGCATCTTGGGGAAGCCATCTTCCAGCAGCCTGGGGAGACGACTGAGATGCTGCCCACTGAGGGACAGAGTGCTGATCCGCTCCAGGATGGCTGTCATCTCACTCTGGGAGCTGGCTTAGAGCCTGGCTCAGGGTAAAGCTGTCTTGGTGTCCTGTGGGGAGAGGAGAAAGAAGACATGTTGATGGTGATGGATCAAGAGAGAATCATTAAGGTTGGAAAGGAATTCCAATATCATCAGTTCCAAATATCAACCCAACACCACCAGCCAACTGATGTCCTCAGGTGCTATGTCCACATGTTTTTTAACACCTCCAAGAATGGTGACTCCACCACTTCCCTGGGTAGCCTGTTCCAGTGCTGGCCACTCTTTCCATAAAGAAATTTATTCAATCTGAACCTCCCCTGCTGCAATTTGACTCCGTTTGCTCTTGTCCTAGGAGCAAGTTGTCATTCACAGGATCATCTGGGTTGGAAAGGACTTCTGGGATCATCAAATCCAACTCATAATCCACTCCCCCTGTCGTTCCCAAACCATGGCACTCAGTGCCACATCCAGGCTCTTCTTAAAAACCTCCAGGGATGGAGAATCCACCCCCTCCCTGGGCAGCCCATTCCAATGCCTGATCACACTCTCTGGAAAGAATTTCTTCCTAATATCCAACCTAACCCTCCCCTGGCAGAGCTTAAGCCCATGGCCTCTTGTCTGACTGAGAGCTGCATGGGAGCAGAGCCTGACCTCCCCCTGGCTCCAACCTCCTTTCAGGGAGTTGGAGAGAGTGATGAGGTCTCCCCTGAGCCTCCTCTTCTCCAGCCTCAACACCCCCAGCTCCCTCAGCCCTTCCTCACAGGACTTGTGCTGGATCCCTTCACAGCCTCCTTGCTCTTCTCTGGACCTGCTCCAGCACCTCAATCTCGTTCCTGAGCTGAGGGGCCCAGAACTGGACACAGGACTCAAGCTGTGGCCTCCCCAGGGCTGAGCACAGGGGCAGAATCCCTTCCCTGGACCTGCTGGCCACGCTGTTCCTGACACAGCCCAGGATGCCATTGGCCTTCTTGGCCACCTGGGCACACTGCTAGCTCAACACTATGGGAGCCATAGTGTTACCAGGAGACTGTTCCTTCTCTAGGGCAAAAAGGGCTTTTCTTGACTTGTCAGACTGAAATTCCACACAGAGAAGGACGGCACAGTCCTCTCTATAGATCAGGATATGTCAGATGGGCACAGCAATGCCAGCAGCCTGCCCTTCTTCCCCACTTTCTTGGACACTGCTGCTGAAAGCAGCAGTCAGATGTCAAGAAAGCACCTGAGGATTTGCCAAGAGGAGTTTTCACCCTGTTCCCCAGAACAAACTGCTCAGGGACAAAACTGGGGTGTAATTACACATCCAAGTGATATCCTGCACCTAAGTGAAGAAGCTCCCAACCAAACTGTGGAGGTTACAAATAAGCCCAGCTTCCCTACCACACACCTTGCTCAGGGGTTGCAAGCAATGAGTACAACAGAAGGAGAGGGGGGAGAAGTCCAGGATCCCAAACCTGCAGCCTCCATCCCTCCAGCAGCAGAACTGGGAGGTGAAGGTGCTCCACATCAAAGCTGAGTGCAGTTTGGGATTGGGTTCAGCATTGAAGCATCCACAGAGCCATCTGAGGAGCTGCCAGAGAGATGTTCCTGGATGCTGAGAGCAGCCAGACCCCAGCACTAGGCACTCCTCTGCCTGCTCTGTTCCTTGGCAACCTCCAGAATCTAAACTCTGGCTGGAAAGATTCAGGGCACAGCAGGATCCTAATGTCTAGAGACTCTCTCACAGCATTGAATTAATTCCCAAGCCTCTATTTCCCTTGGATCCTGGATTTTTCTCTTCCCTGCTGGTGTTTATGCCACACACATATTTTTAAAAAAAAAAAAAAAAAAAAAAAGCCCCACCAGATCCTGCAGGGTTGTGGTTACCCCTGTGCAGCCAACAACTACATGTTGGTGGGAGTGGGACCTGACTTCTGCACCCAACCAGAGAAAGAGTAGATGGAGAGAAGGCTTCCAGGACTCCAGGAAAGGAGGGGCTTTTCATCAGAGAGGATAGTGACAGGAAAAGGGGTAATGGTTTTACACTGAAAGAGGGGAGGTTTAGGTTAGAAATCAGGAAGAAATTCTTCACCATGAGGGTAGTAAGATACTGGAATAGGTTGCCCAGGGAGGATGTTGATTGCCTCATCCCTGGCAGTGTCTCAGCCCAGGTTGGATGGGGCTTGGAGCACCCTGGGCTGTGGGAGGTGTCCCTGCCCATGCAGGGGGTTGGAACAGGATGAGCTTTAAGGTCCTTTCCAACCCAACCCACTCCATGGTTCTATGACATGTAAGTAAATGCCAAGAAATGTTTTGCTGGATGTGGGAAACATTTTTCTTTTGATCATCAAGCACCAGGAGACCCACGTGAGGCTGGAGATACAGAGGACAGGACAGTGTTAAACACCAAGAAAGAGTGAGATCAGAGAGGTGGGACCTGTCTGACCTTCCCTGAGCTGCTGGTGTCTCAGCACCAAGCAAAAAGTGAGAGCACACTATGAACCAGGTTGTGAGTCCCACTTCCTCTCACAACCCACAACCTCTCACAGCCTCTGGTAACAGAAAAATGTTTTCATGTTGCTTCCTTATTCTAGCAGATGGCAGTTGCCATAACTATCATAAATAAATATAATAACTCACATTTTCCAGCCCATTCTCCCTCTCTCTCTCTGCTCTCCATATTTTCTCCTTCAGCATCTCACAGGGTTGGGTTTTTTTTTTGTTTTTCCTTGTTTGTCACAGAGGTATCCAGATGCTGAGTTTGATGAAGCTGCCTTAGCCACAGGAAGTGAAGATGGTCCCTGCAGATGCTTATTTTAGTTCTGCAGGTGCATGAGACCCAAAGTAACCCCTTTGCTGGGGGGTTTGATGTTGTGCATGCTCATGAAGATTTTTTTTTCTCTCCTAAGGACCTGCAGGGTCTGCAATTGGGATGTTCATTCAGCAGCTTGTGCATCTCTGGGGATGCAGGCTAAAATTTAGAGAGATTAGGTCAATTTGGACTCCAGGGTGCTCCTATGAATGTGAACAAGGGACAATATTCCCTCTCCTCAGGGCTAGCATACAGCCAGTCCATTCTGGCTTCTTGTAGCTGATGGAGAAAGAAAGACCCATTCCTCCAACTTACTCTGGACCTCAGCTTGAGGACAAGGCCAAGCCCAAGCAAAATTATGTACTTTAGTACTCACCCTCTACTGCCCTGTAGTTCCTTTGGATGGAGGCTGAGCAAGTTGGGGTGGGAAGAGAAGGGAAATTCTATGGATGTGTCTGTACTAAGCCAGGGTTTGATTTCCTGGTCTAGATGCAAAGATGAACACCTACCCCATGCCAGCTCCAGCTCCATCTCCTTCATTGCAATGCCAAAACATCTGACATCTCCAGGCCTTAGGCATGTGCACAAGTGTGAGTACAGACTCTGAAGTGCTTTTTGTCTCCAAAATTCCTCTGCCCTGGATGTTAACCTGCCATAATGTGCTTTATACCTATCCCAGTGTTTCCTCTGATATGACCCAAGCAATAGGGTTTGGGCCCCTTCTCGTCATCCCCAAGCTTCCCTTTAACTGGTTCTATGACTCCAAGAGTATTCCAAGAATTTGGGCACTAAGTTGAGTTTGAATCTTTGTCCCAGTTCATCCCAGCAGTTCATCCCTGGAAAATCATCCAGAAAGGTATTTAGGCACTGATGTTGGAGATGGAGATCATCTTTGACACCCCTCTCCTTGAGGTCTGAGCACCTCTCTTCTGAAGACAGGCTGAGAGAGTTGGGGGTGTTCAGCCTGGAGGGGAGAAGGCTCTGGGGAGAGCTTGGAGCATCTTTCAGTCCCTGAAGGGGCTCCAGGAAAGCTGGGGAGGGACTATTTACAAGTGTGTAGTGATAGGATGAGGGCAATGGTCTTAAACTAGAGCAGGGTAGATTTAGAGTAGACATCAGGAACAAGTTCTTTATTATAAGGGTGGGGAAACACTGGAAGAGGTTTCCCAGAAAGGTGGTGGAGGCCCCATCCCTGAAGATATTCAAAGTCAGACTTGATAAGGCACTGAACAACATGATCTGATGATCATGGACTAGACAAAACCACCTGAAGTTCCTCCAGGGGAGCTTTAGAGTAGATACTTGGAAGAATTTCTTTTCTGAGAGCACAGACAGGCATTGGGATGGATTGCCCAGAGTGGTGGTGGAGTCACCATCCCTGGAAGTGTTTAAAAACCATGGAGATGAGGCACTTCAGGACAAGCTTTAGTGGGCATGGTGGTACAGGTATTGATAAATATATTTTTTTTCCATTTTATTGAACCAGGGGGTGTTGACATTTGGACACGGTGACCTTTGAGGTCTTCTCCACCCCTGACAATTCTGTGATACTTAAAGATGTCCTTGCTCACTGAAGGGGCATTGGACTAGAAAACCTTTAAAGGTCTCCTCCAACCCAAACCACTTGATGATTGGAGTCTGTGATTGTGGTGGCAAGGCACAAGGAGATGGAGGATGCTGAAGCTCCCCACCTCTTGGAGAACACAATACTGGAATATTGGATTGGAATATTCCAGTATTGGATACTGGGAACTGAACAGCAGCTCCAATACAGCATCACCAGGCAGATGAGCTCCAGAGGAGCAGGGTTGGAGCCCTCATCTGCTGCAGAGATGAAACCTGCCCATAAAAAGCAAAGGCCACCAGAAGAAAGGTGGGAAGAGGGCAGTCAAGCCCTGTGGATAAATGGTGATGCGAGGGGCATCCTCCCCTGCCACCATCCATGTCCTGCCTGCTTTCTATGCTGAAAAGAATAGAGGCAGCTTCTGTAGCAGTCACAGGCTGGCTCTGGCTTGTAGAGTGGGTGCTTAGTGCCAGGATTTTGGCCATGGTTTCACATCCCAAGAACCCATGGATACAGTAAGCATCCTCTGTGAGAGGTCAGAGGCTGCAGATTCCCCTGAGAGCAGCAGCCAAGAGAGATGCTTCCAGGCAGGCTTTTATGGCTGGAAAATGCCAGGTTTGAGTGGGCTGAGGGAGGCTCAGAGGTTTTCAAAATAACAGCCTGAAATCACAAGAAAACCCCATCTGATGCTGGGCTGAACAGCACTAAATCAGGAACCTGGCTGCCTGCTTATTTTAAACTGAACTTGTGACAAAAAACGAGTGAGAACAAGTTGGCAATTTCCAGCCATCATGTGATGGGCAAAGAGATGAGCAATTAACATTAGAAAAGAAATAAAGAAATAAATGAAAAACCCACCAAAAAAAAAAACAAACCCAAAAAACACCACAAAACAAAACAAAAACAACAAAAAAAAAACCCCACCATACAACCCAGAAACCCAAGGTCAGCACTGGCTGTTTCACTTTCACAGAGCCCCTATTCTTTTCCCTTCACAGAGCTGGAGGAGCAGCTGAAAGCCACATTCATTGTCAGGGCATCTCGTTGAGATTCTGTCCTCAAACCTCCCCCCTCCCAGCCCCATCCCTCATCTCCGGGGGATTCAGTTCTTTTGGCTGCTCCCAATTAACAGCAACCAAGTCTCATTTGTTCAGGGAAAGGAGCTGCAAGGAGAGAAGGAGGGAATGGAAGATGTCCAGGCTGGATCATTACAGGCACAATAAGAGCCATGGCACAGGAGGAGAATGATCTCCTTCCAATTTTTTTTCCTCTCCCTTTTGAAGAGAGTAATTGGAAACCTGAGCTTTTCCCAGCTCTTTTGCTTTTTGGTCACAGTCTGATGGAAGGGTTTGAATGAGAATTTTTCCTACAGAGTAAAGCTGATTTTCCCACTGCCTGGGACTGAGGCTGTACCAATGGGACATATTTGCTTGCAGAACAGTATTCAAGCATCAGAGGTTAGCAGAGCCTTCCAGAAAGGCAATAATTCCTGCTAAACAAAGCAGAGAGGACTCAGGAACTCAGCTGTGGGGAAGTGTTTGTTAACTGCATGGCATTTAAAAAAAAAAATAATAAAAAATTACTTGTGGATGGCATGAAAATAACAGCAGTGATCGTGCTGCTCTGGGCAACAGGCCAGTCTGGAGAGCTTGCAGGTGATTAATTCCTAAATTCCTTCTCTTCTGGGAGCTGAACAAAACTCTCTGGAAAGACTCCAGGTCATTTTGAAGCCTGGGGGCTTTATTCTGACCCTTTCATGGAGCTGTTTTTGGTGTTGAAGCCCCTACAACACCAGGAGGGCAGAGAGCAGCTCAGCTCCCCACTCCAGGACTAGGAGAGGTTGTACCCAGCTCCAAAGCAGTGGAAAATCCATCCCAAAAGCTCCTGCCTGGTCCTACCTGAGCCCAAATGTCTTCTGTAACCAAAGCACACGCAGAAAGCTCAGGGCAAACTTCAAAAGAGCAGCTTGGGAGTATTGGTGTGACTCCCTGGCCTCATCCTGCCCAATGTTCTGGAAAGGTTTTACCAGGGATGAGAAATGAAGAGCCCATGGAGCAGCTCATCACAGCAATCCTTGGGTATTCTCTGCTTCCTCCTTTGCAGTGCCAACCTTCCTCCTGACTGAGGAACACAAAGCTCTTGGCAGGGACTTCCTAGGATTTGTAGGGGTGTCAGAGAGGTCAGAAACTGGGGGAGGTGGCATTTGGTGGCTTGTGCCAGGGAAGAACCTTACTTGAGCAGGCAGCAGAGTACAAGTAGGATTGATCCACAGCATCAGTAAAATGTAAAGGGTGAGTGGCAGGAGGATGGAGGCAGTGTCCAATGACAGGAAAAGGGGCAAGGAAGGGGTACAAGCTTGTGCAGAGGTTCCACATAAATATAAGGAAAAAACTTTTTCATTGTGAGGGTGAGGGAGCCCTGGTCCAGGCTGCCCAGGGAGGTTGTGGAGCCTCCTTCTCTGGAGACATTCAAAACCCACCTGGATGTGTTCTGTGTGACCCTGCTCTGGTAGGGGGATTGGACTCAATGATTTCTGAGGTCCTTCCAACCCTTAACATTCTGTGATTTCTGTGATCAGAGAAGAGGAAATCCCCACAAGCAGAGAGGGTCCAGGTGCTTGGGGCTTCTCTGAGTTGGGCTTCCACCTCTCTGTCTATGAAATGGGGATACCAGACCTCAGCTGTCTAATGAGAACTAGATATTGGGTTCTTCATGCTCTGCTGTACTATACCAGGGAGTGCTGGGATGTCTGAGCAGTGTGTTGCACAGAATATTTTATTTCCCTCAGCATGCTTATGTACCCAGTTACATCTCCATCAGGCCAAGAAGCACCCATCAGGGACTCTGCGTGGGTTAGGATGCTCTGGAAGGTTAAAGGGGATGTGATTTACTGGAGACTTTGAAGGGCAAACTTAAAGAAAAGAGGTCAAACCTCAGCGAAAAATCTCAAATAAAAGAAAAATGGCTCCAATTCTACCTCCCAGTCTACAGAGAGCTTATCCCAGCATGTATATTTAATCAGAAATGAAGGTCTTGTGATGCTGGGAGATGAGGCACCAGGAAAGGATGGCAGGATCCCCCCCAGAAGCCACAGCAGTATCAGCTCCCCTGTAGATTTTGGCCTGGAAGCCAACTGGGCCAGCAGCCAGCTCAACCATGCTGGGCAGCAAAGTGCCTCTTGACATGGGTTCAGCATTGCCTGTGCCTTGGGATGGATCCAGGGGATGAGAGCAGGGGTGCTGGAGTGATGGCTGCAGGGGACAGAGCCAAACAAAGCTGCTGGCAAAGACTGCTGCAAAGCTCAGGGGGGTCCACAGCACCCCAGAAAGAAAAGGGGAGCACCCTGTGGCACCCAGGAGTGGGAGAGCAGAAATTCAAAATTAGGAAACCAAAGACTGGATGATATTGATGGCTTTTCTGTGAGAGTCCAAAGCTGGACAAGTCCTGTGAGGAAGGGCTGAGGGAGCTGGGGGTGTTCAGGCTGGAGAAGAGAAGGCTCAGGGGAGACCTCATCACTCTCTACAACTCCCTGAAAGGAGGTTGGAGCCAGGGGGGGTCGGGCTCTGCTCCCAGGCAGCTCCCAGTCAGACAAGAGGACATGGACTTAAGCTCTGCCAGGGGAGGTTTAGGTTGGATATTAGGAAGAAATTCTTTCCAGAGAGGGTGATCAGGCATTGGAATGGGCTGCCCAGGGAGGGGGTGGATTCTCCATCCCTGGAGGTTTTTAAGAAGAGCCTGGATGTGGCACTGAGTGCCATGGGCTGGGAACCACGGGGGGAGTGGATCAAGGGTTGGATTTGATGATTCCAGAGGTCCTTTCCAACCCGGATGTTTCTGTGGTTTTGAAGTTAGACCTCACCAAGTCCTTGGTTTTGCTTCAGGCTATCTTGCTGCAACACCCTTGAAATGGGTGACAAGTAAACTCTCTGTTAGGAACAGCTCCTGCATGGTGCTAATTCCCAGTCCACACCAGTGAATGCTGTGGGTCACCACAGCACATTTCAGATTTGCTGTGATAAACACAGCTGCAGTTCCTTCATGCTTAAAGCTTAGTGATGCTCCTGATAACTCAATCAATACACCCTATGTGTGATAAAAAGAAACCCATCTGCAGCACTAGACAGATGCAAAAATATTAACAATTCATTATTTCTACCCACAGACACTGGCTGAATTATCTTCTCTGCCAAACCCATCCTTACCCTGTCCAAAAGTACAGGGTAATATGTACAGGAGGTAATATTCCAGAGCTTTTCCTCCTGACCTCACTAAACCCTCCCTGGTTGTACTTTCCAGACCAGATCATCACTTTGTTTTCCCACAGTCAACTAACACAGACCCCAATGCTTTAGGGCTCAGCTTTGGCTGGATACAAGATCCCTGGGTGGAACACCCCTGCTCACAGGATTTGAGCACATCAGTAATTAAACAAGACCAGGGCACAGACTAAGCCAAAAAATCCCAGATTGGTTTGGGTTGGAAGGGACCTTAAAGCTCATCCAGTTCCAACCCTCTGCATGGGCAGGGACACCTCCCCCAGCCCAGGTTGCTCCAAGCCCCATCCAACCTGGGCTGAGACACTGCCAGGGATGGGGCAGCCACAGCTTCCCTGGGAAACCTGGGCCAGGGGCTCAGCACCTTCAGAACAAAGAATTTCTTCCTAAGATCTGATCTGATCTCATCTCATCTCATCTCATCTCATCTTCCCCTCTTGCAGATTGAAACCCTTCCCCCTCATCCTATCAGTACATGCCCTTGGTAAAAGTAATGACCTGAAACCATCAGGTTGCTCAGATGTTAGCACACTCCCAGCCATGGTTTTGGTCCAGACATGCATCCTGGTCCCTGCCTCCTGCGTTCAGTTGTTTGGGGACCACTGATGGAGTGGGACAACTGACCCATTTCAGATGTCAGTGTTGGGATTGTGCAAGAAAAGTCCCTGGTGGTTTTTCCCCAGAAAAAAACCAAGAAGCCTGGTTTGGTTTTTGTTGGGTTTTTTTGTGGGTATGGTGTTTTTTTTTTCTTTGTTTTTTTTTTCCTCAGTGCCTCCTGCTTTAACCTTATACATTTCCTCTTCCATGGTCCATGGGATACATTACCCTTCCCTTCCATCCTCAAGGAGCTGCATGCACACCCTGTCAGCACAGTATTTCTGCAGCCAGTTTGCCCGTGTAACCATGAACCATTCCTAAATCCACACTACCAGCACCCACAGATGGGACAAATCTTTCAGCTCAGATCTGCTGAGATGGGGATGTCTGGTATCACAGGGTGATCTCAACAAGCCAGCAAATCCCTCCCTGCTCAGCTCTATCTGCTGATGGGGCAACCCAGGAACCATCAGCCCGCAGGCAGAGCAACCAAACCAAAGTGGTTGTGCACAGTTTGGAGACCTGGATTTCTGCCAAAAGATCTCCCAGAACCTATGGGCTGAGGCTGCTGAGCTTTGCTGTTGTCCACAAAAAGCCTCTCAGCACAAAAAAAACATTTATTTAATTTTAATTTTTTTTTTAAGGTTGCAGATTTTAGAGCTTCAGTCATTAGAAAAAAATGTATATAAATCATGCACATCATGAGGGCAGAGAGGAGGCTGCTGGGGAGAGACCACAGCTCTGTGCCAACCCCCTGGAGCTGCCAGCTCTCAGCTTCCCTGCACTAAAAGTCTTTGTCCCCATCCAGGACCTCCTCTTATTTAACCCCCTGGCTTCTCCCAGACAGGGTTGAAGTTTGCAATGACAACACTTCTGCTTTTCCAAGGGGCTACAAAGCCCTGAGCAAGGGCCAGCAAGGAGTCTGCCCCCCAGGCAAGGGATGTGGGGTGGGCTGCATCCCAAGGATTTACTGGGGGGGGGGGGGGGGGAGAAAATACCAACTGTGAGCAAGCTTCCAATTGCTCCTGCCTGTGCCTGAAGGATGGAGAACATGGGCACATAGGTAGAGGTGCAGATGAACTGTGGAGGCTCTAGGGGAATTTATTCTTCTAGAGGATTTTTTTTTGCATATATGGACACTGCAATTAATTAAAGGGCCACCAGCTCGACTCCAGGAGCAGGGTTAATCATGTCTGCTGGCAGCTAAAAGGGAAGCTGGGGCACAACTTGAGTTGTGCACACAGGTGACCAGTGACAGCAGCTCCCCTTGTCCTCACAGCACCCATCCCTCCCTGCACCCCAAGGGACACAACCCCCTCCTCAACCAGATGCTCCAGCAGCAGGTTTGGTGTAAATAACTAAATCCAGGGATGCTCCAAAAACCCCTCAGTGAGGGGTTCACTGGCTGAGCTGGAGGAAACATCTAACAAACACCTCCTGGTTTGGCCCCAGGAGCCCTGGGGGGGTTCTAAGAATTGTTTGCAATCCCCCCTTGCACCCCACCAAAAAGTCACAATCTGCTGAGGGTGCTCATCCCCTCCCTGCCCCAAGCAGAGCTGGATTTCTCACCCTTTTCCATGACCTTTTCATGACTCTGCTCTTTTCCAACCACTGCTGCCAAGGTGGGATCACACACACAAACACATCCTTCATCCTAATTCCCCATCCCCAGGGCTGGAATTTCCCCCTGCCAACCACACCGAGGCTTTTCCCAGCTCCACAGTGATGTTCCCACAGCACCCAACAACAAATCCCCATCTCCATCCCACAACACAGGGCAAAGCCAAGGCAGCCCAGGGGGTGACCTGCTGAAGTTGGGCTATTAAACCATCATTAAGCTGTGTTATTAAACCATCATTAAGCTGCGTGTTATTAAACCACCATCAGGTGTAGGACCACTGGTGTGTGTCCCCAGTGCCAGCTATGACATTTCCCACCCTAAGATGCTCCCAACCTGGAGATGAATCAGCTTGATGCTGAGCAAACAACTGTTAAATGTTTACCCAAAATATATTTTTATATATATATTTTTTTTTTTGTTGCTGTTAATGAAACCCAGAATGCTTCAAGACTCCACATTTTTTTTTCTTCTCCAAAAAGTGAGATACTCGTGGTGTTTCCAGGAAAATCTGGAATATCATGACCAACTTCTCCCCTGGAGAAGTCAAGCACGGGACAACCCTTCAGTGACCCTTTCCAGCACCCAAGTTGTGGGTGCGTCAAGCCCAGCGGGCAGGTGGCAGCTCCAAAGCAAACAACAAGAGCTGGTTCTTCCCCCCAGCTCACAGCTCAACTATGTCTCTCCTTGACACGGCCTCCAGAACGCTCCGAGGGGGTCAAAAAAAAAAAAAAAGAAAAAAAAAAAATCCACCAGAAGCTGTTTAAAAACAAAACACGGAGGGGGGAAAACCCAAAGCCCGCCTCTCTGCTCCACGAAGCCCTTGAGATGCAGGTCAACGGAGCTTGGGGGAAGGGCGAAGTTCTGGCAAAAAGAAGGGATCTGTGCGTGTCCCCCCCCCGCACTCCATCCCTCCCCCAGCGCTCCCCGACCGACCCCAACCCCGGGGCTGCTTGAGGAGGGGGTCGCACAGCGTCCATCCCCCCTTTCATCGGGGTCTCTTCCCCTTCTCATTGCGATCCATCCCCCCTCTTATCGGGGTGTCCCCCCCTCCGCCGGTTTTACCGTCCTTGGGGGTCTTCCCGATCCCCGCTCTGCCCCATCCCGGGGGTGAAGGATGCTCCGAGCCGCGGTACCCAAGCGGGGACCGAAATCACCCTCGTCAGGGGCTCCCCGGGAGAGAAGAGGTCCCCGCGGGCAGGAAACCGGCGGATTTCCCCGCACTCACCACTGGAGTTCTCCTCCTTTCCTCTTTTCCTCCTCCTCTCCTCCTCCCCGCTCCGCTCCTCTCCCCGCTCCGGCACCGAATCCCGGAGCCGCCACCTCCGGCAGCGCCCGCGGGAGGCACCGCGCATGCGCGTCCCGCCCCGGGGTGGCCCCCGAGGCCGAGCCCAGCCGAACTGAACCGAACTGAGCCGAGCCCAGCCGAGCCGGACCAAGCCGAGCCCAGCCGAGCCGGACCGAGCCGAGCTCAGCCGAACTAAGCCGAGCTGGGACCATCCCGACTGAGGGCAACTCAAGGGCAGGAGAGGGGAATGAAAGTGAGCGGGGTCCGGTTGGGTTGGAGCAGAACTTCGGAGGTCACCCCCTTCTAAAGCATGGGATACCCAGAGATGGGTGCTGAAGATCTCCAAGGGTGGAGATCACCACTCAAATGGGTGCTGAAGATCTCCAAGGATGGGGATCACCTCCCAGATGGGTGCTGAGGTTCTTCAAGGATGGAGATGGAGATCACTGCTGATCAGATGGCTGCTGAAAATCTCCAAGAATGGAAATCACCACCCAGATGGGTGTTGAGGATCTCCAAGAATGGAGATCACCACTCAGATGGGTGCTGAGAATCTCCAAGGACGAAAATCACCTCCCAAATGGATGTTGAGGACCTCCAAGAATGGAGATCACCACTCAGATGGGTGTTGAGGATCTCCAAGGATGGAGATCACCACTCAGATGAGTGCTGAAGATCTCCAAGGATGGAAATAACCACCCAGATGGGTGTAGAGGATCTGCAAGGATGGAGATCACATGGGTAGAGAGTGATGGATGGTGATCTCTCCCAAGGATGGAGTTCCAGGAGGTACTTCTGAACATCAGGAAGCCCTTTTTTTACTCTGAGGGTGACTGAGCAGTGCCACAGGTTGCTCAGGAGGTGGTGAAGTCTCCATCCTTGGTCATCGTTCAGAAACCATCTGGATGTGGTCCTGGGCAACTGGTTCTAGGTCGCTTCCAACCCAAACTATTCCATGATTTTATAAGAGCATGTAGAGATAGGATGAGAGGGGAAGGCTTCAAGCTTAGGGAGGGAAGATGTAGATAGTAGAAAGAATATTAGGAAGAAATTCAGCAAGAAATTCTTTGCTGTGAGGGTGGTGAGACTCTGACCCAGGCTCTCCCATCCATGGAAGTGTTTTTCGATGGGGTTTGGAACAACCTGGGCTGGTGGGAGATGTCCCTGCCCATGGCAGGGGGGTTGGAACTGGATGAGCCTTAAGGTCCTTTCCAACCCATTCTGTGAAACCTCCAGAGATGTTTGGTGTCTGAGGGAAGGAGGCCATGGAATGGCTTTTCCTCTTCCATCCATCATTCAATCATTGCTCACATGGGAGAAGGGGGAACACTCAGGAAGGTTGGAGACAAGGTGAGAAGAAAACCACAACTCAAACCAGCTGTACCCTGCACATTGCAATGCTGCTGAGTTACCTGCTTTGCTTTTCTTCTCCAGTGAAAGGCTTTTTCCTCATATTTCTGCTCATGGCATGCCTGGAACAGACTTCACTCCATGTGGGATAAGTTCTCTCCTGGGTGGGTGCCAGCATCTCTTGCACACCAAGCCTGGCAGATGCCACTTAGTGAGACCTTTTTATCCCTAACCCCATGAGCTGCTCTCAGACCAAACCCTGTAGCTCATCTCAGATTCATGCTGCTGCTCTGCAGTCCCTGCTACACCTGAGTTTTGACTTTTTGCACCCTGAATCACTCAGTTCTCCTCAAGACAAACCCCAGGTGTGGTTGTGTTTGCCCAGCAGGAGGTTAAGGTTGGGCTGTACCAGGCTGGGCTCTCCCTACCCCTTTATAAATTAGATACCATTCAAGCAGGCTTTGTGATACCCTGCACACCCAAATTCCCCACCCAAAGACACATCCAACCTCCCTGCCATGCAATACAAACCCTGTTCTTGCAGGCTGCAAACAGCTCATCCTCTTATTTTAGGTGCTTTGAGTTATTTATCAAACCCAAAGTAGCTTGGTATAGGGATGAGAATCTCCCTTCCACCAGGATGCATCCAAGTACACAGAGTGAGCTGTGATATTCATACCAAAAGCAATGGAAATAACTCAAACCACCAATTGGGATACAGAAAGCAGGATAAGAGTCAGCTTTTCCCTCTACTTGCTTCTTATAAAGAATCACAGAATCATAGAGGGACCTTAAAGATCATCCAGTTCCAACCCCTCTGCCACAGGCAGGGACACCTCCCACTAGACCAGGTGATTACAAGTCCCATCCAAGCAAGAATATCAATATATTGTTGTTAGAACTGGAATATATTGTTATTAGAACTGGAATATATTGTTATTATAACTGGGTAAACCAGGCTTTTTCTCACCATGCACCTTCTCTCCTTGCCACCAAACGAGAATTGATGCTCATGGTTTGGCAGGTTTTAGAAAAGATCTGTAATACTAAGCATGGCCAAGAGAAAAAAAAAAAAAAAGTTGAAAATTTTGGAGAGGATGTTTTGATTCAAAACAAAATCTCCAGGGAAATTTCTTTGTGGTCCCTAACTTTTGTTTAATGGTTTCTTTTCTCTCCTACTGCAAGAACACCTGCTCGGGAAGTCTCGGGGTGCTGGGTTACATGGAGCCCTTGCAATCCTTTTGAATTCTGCCTCTGGGCTTTCTTTACCCAATAATTCATAGAATCATAGAATTGGCTGGGTTGGAAGGGACCTCAGAGATCATCTAGTCCAACCCTTGATCCACTACTGCTGCAGTTCCCAGCCCATGGCACTGAGTGCCACATCCAGTCTCTTTTGAAATATCTCCAGACACGGAGAATCCACTACTTCCCTGGGCAGCCCATTCCAATGTCTGATCACCCTCTCCATAAAGAAATTCTTTCTAATATCCAACCTAAACCTCCCCTGGCACAACTTGAGACCTTTTGTGCCCTCTTGTCTTGCTGAGAGTTGCCTGGGAAAAGAGCCCAACCCCCCCCTGGCTCCAGCCTCCTTTCAGGGAGTTGTAGAGAGTGATGAGGTCTCCCCTGAGCCTCCTCTTCTCCAGCCTGAACACCCCCAGCTCCCTCAGCCTCTCCTCATAGGATCTGTGCTTGAGTCCCTTCACCAGCCCAGTTGCCTCCTTTGGACCTGCTCCAGGACCTCGATCTCCTTCCTAAACTTCCTTTAGGGGCCCTAAACCTGTGCCCCTTCCTGAGCTGAGGGGCCCAGAACTGGACACAGGACTCAAGCTGTGGCCTCCCCAGTGCTGAGTACAGGGGCAGAATCCCTTCCCTGGACCTGCTGGCCACGCTGTTCCTGACACAGCCCAGGATGCCATTGGCCTTCTTGGCCACCTGGGCACACTGCTGGCTCCTGTTCAGCTTCCTGGCAATCCAGACTCCCAGGTCCCTTTCTGCCACTCTGTGCCCAGCCTGTAGCACTGCATGGCATTGTTGTGGCCAACAACCCTGAATGCTCTGGATTACCAAGTCTGCCCCTTGCAATCAGCAAGAAGCACCAGATACAGTTAATTTTCCCACCTTCAGCTGCTCTCCCCCGTGTTTCACAAGGGGGATGAGGCAATTTGGGGTCAGGACTTCCCTGCCTCTGTGGTTTGCAGGGAGCAGAGAGCTGTGACAGTCAGATGATGGTTGCTAATGTGGTTTACAGGAACTGGGGTGGTTTTCCTTCTTCCAAAGCTGGACACCACTTGCTAAAGTCAAGGGTGGATCCATCCCCTTGGCTAAAAGCAGCCCCTGAAGTGATGATGCTTTGCACACAGATGGGGGATTTCTAGGCTCGGGGGTGGTGAAAATGAATGGGGAAATAAGTAATAATAATAATTAAAAAAAAATAATCACAAACCAGCTGTCATCTCACAGACAGAACTTATAAGAGCAGATAACCAGACTGAAATAGCAACACCAAACCTCAGGCCATCCATATCTGAGCCCTTCAGGCTTCCCTGGAAGCACAGTGGGGATGCCACATTGGGCAGATGTGCTCCTGGAGCTGTGTTGATCCAGCTGCTCCTCTGGTTTCCTTTGCCAGGGGAATTAATTAATTTCTCTTTCTGGTGTGGCCCCTCTGGGTTTGTTCTGTTGGATTTTTTACTAATTGCTGCATTTTTCTTCTGCACAGGGGGAGCTGAGAAGGAAACCCTGGCAGGAGCTGGGGTAGCAGTGCATCAGAAGCAGGACTGCAGCAAGATCTCTTCTCCCATCTTCATCCCAGCTCCATCTGGGAGGCAAAGTAGTTCTGTGTGTGCCAGGCTCCTGCTCTGGGAAGCAAGAAGGTGGCTACAATCCATCCTGACAGGCTGAAAGTCAGAGTCTTAACTTCTTCCCCACTTTCCTGTGCTCTCCTGGTGAGATCTCAGCAGCTCCTCACGCATTTAAGTAAAGACATTCCATTCATAGTCTCTGGTAATTGTTTTCTGTGGTTTTCTTCCCTGGGACTGGCCAAAAAAAAAAAAAAAAAAAGACCTAGATCAGTTTCAAGATTTAGCAGAGTGTGTGGGAATGACAAATACTTCAAGAAAAGGATGTCAGAAATGCCTGAGCTGGGTGCAGATGTGATGGGGTGAAATTCTCCAGCCTATGTTAGGGAAAAGGTCAAGTTAGAGGATTAAAAAAGGTTCCTTCAGCATTAAATTATGTGTCTTCCACATGTGCTCTCTCCTTTTGGGATGCCCTGCTTGGGGTCCAGCTCTTCCAAGTGCAGCTGCAGGAGACACCAGGAGGGACAAACCCCTCTTATCCCTTGGAAAACTTAAAATGTACCCTGACAAACACACCTCAGAGGTGATCTCCCTTTTCCATGGTGTTTCAATGACAAAAAGGGATTTTTTTTTCCCATGCCAAACACTTCGTTCCGTGTTATTACCTTTCCATTTTATTACAAATGTATTTGAAACCTCAACCCCGATGTGATGTTTGATGATGAGGAGACATTCCAAGAAATGTGGGGTTCACTCTCCCCCACTTTTGGAGCTGTGAAAGAGCCACAAACCTCTCCTCTGCCTTCCATGGTGAGACAAAGTTGCTCAGCATACAGGGAAGTGAAGAGATGGCAAGTTGAAAATTGTCTTGTGGCTTGAAAATTGACCTCTAGTTGAACTAAGTGGGAAAAAAACCCCACCAAAATCTGATTCCAGGGTGTCCATAAAGGGATCTTCTTTCCTCCCAAATTAAAAATCACCCCAGTTATTTCTTTTTTCTAAACAACATCTTAGTGCACAGGCTGAAGTGGATGCACAGAGAGGTGAGGAAAGGAGAAGATGCACCCTGGTTTTCTGACCAGAACCCCTGGTGTGCAACCCACCCGTGGAAATCACTCCAGCACCCACTTGTCATTCTGCTGTTTCCCTTCCAGCTCTGCAGTCCCACCCCTCCTTGTTATTTAAGTGCTTAATTCCTGTTTAGTTTTTTTTTCCAGCAGATAAGGAGATGCCAGACATCTCTGTGAGCCTGTGCTCTCCACCCCTGAAGAGCTGAATCCCTGGAGAACTTGGTCAGCATCCTTGGGAATCCTAAAAGGAAAGGCATCCCTTATCCTGGAGTTCTCCAGCTCTCTCCAACCCTTTTGTCCTCCCTGGCCTGACCTGCTCCCATTAATTATTCACACAAGAGCCAGAGCAGGCAGCAGTTGCTATAGGGCCCCTTGGTGAATAACAACAGGCAGCTATTTTTATCCCTAACTCTTGTTACCTCCCCATCAGGAGGGATGGGGCCCTGCCAGCTCCCTCTGGGAGGAGCCCCACAGGGATTTACAACTCCTGCAGGGGCTGGGGATTCATTCTGGGGATTCATTTGCCCCTGTACTCAGCCCTGGTGAGGCCACACCTCGAGTCCTGTGTCCAGTTCTGGGCCCCTCAGTTTAGGAAGGAGATTGAGGTGCTGGAGCAGGTCAAAAGGAGGGCAACCAGGCTGGTGAAGGGACTTGAGCACAAACCCTATGAGGAGAGGCTGAGGGAGCTGGGGGTGTTCAGGCTGGAGAAGAGGAGGCTCAGGGGAGACCTCATCACTCTCTCCAACTCCCTGAAAGGAGGTTGGAGCCAGGGGGGGGTTGGGCTCTTTTCCCAGGCAACTCTCAGCAAGACAAGAGGGCAGGGTCTCAAGTTGTGCCAGGGGAGGTTTAGGTTGGATATTAGAAAGGATTTCTTTCTGGAGAGGGTGATCAGACATTGGAATGGGCTGCCCAGGGAAGTAGTGGATTCTCCGTGCCTGGAGATATTTCAAAAGAGCCTGGATGTGGCACTCAGTGCCATGGTCTAGCAACCACAACGGTGGTTCAAGGGTTGGACTTGATGATCTCTGAGGTCCCTTCCAACCCAGCCAATTCTATGATTCTAGATCACCTAAATGTAGAGGAGATGCAGCTGTGATCCAGACCAGTGAATCCCAATCCCACCCTGGTACCACTCTGTGCACTTCCAGCTGTGCTTTGCATCCCTGTTTTAATTTATTTTTTTTTTCCCATCTATTTTTTTATCTGCCATAAAGCACAGAGCCCACATTCCTGGCTGGATTTAACAGTCTGTGTGCTGCAGAGGAAGGAAAACTCTCCCAGAAGTGAAATCTGCTGTAGGGTCCTGACAATTTCTATAGATATGTTGTAATTCCTGTGGGAGTTTAAATAAATGGGTTCTTTAAATCAGTTTATATGTAGCACCCAGAGGCACACCAAAGGCTTCCTCTGCTCACTCCTCCTGCCTTGGCTGCAATGAAAACAAAAATCACCAAAAATTTAGGGAGTTGGGGGTGGATTTGGGTGGCATGTGAAGGGAAATAGGTGCTGCTGAGTGCACAGGGAAAAGGAGGTTGGTGCAGGCCATGGAAGCAGTTCTGGACCTAGCAGGGCAGCCTGGGGGTTGATTAGTTAATAAATTAATTAGTTAAAGAAATGTAAAGAAAATTAAAAATTAGGAAAAAGGAAAGGAAAAAAAAAAGAACAAGGAAAAACAGGAGGAAAAAAGAAAGAAAAAATATATAAAAAAAGAAAGAAGCCAGCAGCATATATTTATATTTATATTTATATTTATATTTATATTTATATTTATATTTATATTTATATTTATATTTATATTTATATTTATATTTATATTTATATTTATATTTAATGTATAGGTATATTTTTATTTCATTTATTTATTTATTAGTGTTTATTATTTTTATTTTTATATAGAAAGCTCCTATCACCATATTGATAAACATTCTTTGGAACCACTCTGACAGCAGAGGTAAGAACAGGACTCAGCCTGTTAGTACCTCAGCACTTCTGTTTCCAACCAAGTAAAAAAAAAAACCCAAAAACCCCAAAACATAGCTGCCAGGCTGCCTGGCTGGTGTTTAACACTGCTGCTCCATCAGGGTTGGAGGGAGATTCTTCATTCCTGAGAACCTGCCAAATCTAATGCTCCATCAGGTTATTCCAGAGGATGTCCCAAGAGCCTGGGGAGGAAAATCTGAACTTTCACTTGAGTGATGTGAGAAAACCTTGAGGAATTGGGACGAGTACCCAGAAGATCCTGGATTCCCTATTGCCTGACCCCACCGCAGAGGTTCCTGCTGGAATTTCAATCGTTTTGGAGGAATCTGGCCCAGGCACACAGATGGAAAATGGAAAACGGGGCTGGGAGCTGCTCCCTCTGGTGAAGGCACCGAGAATCACAGAGTTTTAGGGTTGGATCAAGAGATCATTGAATCCAAACCCACAGCCAGAGCAGGGTCACACAGTGTGGGTCACACAGGAACAGATCCAGGTGGGTTCTGAATGTCTCCAGAGAAGGAGACTCCAGAACCTCCCTGGGCTCTGTCACCCTCACAGTGAAAAATCTTTTCATTATGTTCACACAGAATCTCCTGTGCTCCAGTGCTCCCATCACCCCTTGTCCCATCACTGGACATCACAGAGAAGATCCTGGCTGCTTCCTCCAGACTTAAAGGAACCCGGTGAATATTTACTACCAAACCTTAAAAAAAAAAAAAAAAAGAAAAAAAGAAAAAAGCTTTTAAGTAAAACCTCATAGAACCATGGAATGGTTTGGGTTGGAAGGGACCTTAAAGACCATCAAGATCCAACCCCTTGCATGGTCAGGGACACCTCCCACAGCCCAGCCCAGGGTGCTCCAAGCCCCATCCAACCTGGGCTGAGACACTGCCAGGGATGGGGCAGCCACAGCTTCCTTGGGCAACCTGGGTCAAGGTCTCACCACCCTCCAATTAAAGAATTTTTTCCTCATGTCCAACCTCAATCTCCCCTCTTCAAGTTTTAACCCATTTCCTCTTGATTCAGAGGTGAGATGGAGGGGGTTGCTTCCTGCTTTGTTGACCTTGTTTTCATCCTCCCCAGAGCTGGGAAATGGGACACATTCAGCTTCTTGCCACTGTCAGAGCAGCTCACAGAATCCCAGACAGCTTTGGGTTGGAAGGGTCCTTAAGCATCATCTAATTCCATTCCTGATGCTATGGGCAGGGACACCTCCCCCAGCCCAGGGTGCTCCAAGCCCCATCCAACCTGGGCTGAGACACTGCCAGGGATGGGGCAGCCACAGCTTCTCTGGGAAACCTGTTCCAGGTGCTCCCCACTCTCAAATTAAAGAATTTCCTCCTAAAATCTCATCCGAATTCCCCTCTACCACTTTCAAACCATTCCCTGTGTCCCCTCACTCCACTCTCTTGACGAAAGTCCCTCACCCAGGGGACACCCCCAAGTCTGGATGCCCACTGTGCCTCAGGGGTCAAAGTATTTTCCTCCAGTTTTTATTTCTTCTTTTATTTTTAAACAGAGTTTCGATTCATATTTCTAAGAGAGCCCTGAAACTATATTTTAAGGGATATTGAAAATCCAAAGGGAATCATCCAAGGAGAAGCAGCTCTTCCCTCTTTCCTGCCCCTTCTACCCCGACACCCCTCACATCCAAATCCAGCTTTTGGGTTTATTTTTTGTTTTTTTTTTTAATTTTTCCACCGCAACCTCCGCGGGACCTGGTGCTGTTCCGATTGCAGCCCCCAACTCCCGAACCCAAGCTGGGAAAGGGAAAAGCGATGCTCATGCTGTGCGTTTTGGGGCAAAACCACCCAGAAACGGTACTCCCCAAAATACAACAGAAAAATAAAATGGGGTATTTTTTATCTTTTTTTATTGATGATTTTTCCCTTTGTTTTGTTACTTTTATTTACACAAAATGATATTTTTAACCCCTCGGTGACTCCCCAAACTCGGGATCGGGAACCGGACCGGTACCGCAGCACCGGAACCCCCTACAGCCCCAACACCCTCACCACCCTCCCCAGCAGCTCCCTCCCACCTCTCCCCGCCTCTTCGCGCTCTGATTGGTTGAATCTCCTGCTTGTCAGTACTCCTCTGCCCCATTGGCTGGTGTGGGGCGGTTCCGACCAACCAGCAGCACCGGGGGGGCGGAGCCGCGCTTCCGTGGCGGGAAACGCCGCCGCTTTTCGCGCCAAGCGGGAGCGCTGCGGGTACAGGGGGAGAATCGGAACCTACTGGGGACTGGATCGGACTGTACCGGGGGCGGATCGCGGGCCAGGCCGGTTCCTATCGGCTCTTACCGCCTTCCCCCTTGCAGCAGCAGCAGTGGGATCTCCGCAGCCCCCCCCCTCCCCTCCGTCCCCGGGCAGCCGGCAGCATGGCGGCAGCGGACGGGCTGGAGGATGCGGAGCTGCGGGAAGCACAACGCGATTATCTCGACTTTCTGGACGATGAGGTGAGACCGGCAGCGGCGCTGAATCGGGGGATGCGGGGACTGAGTCGACCCAATCCCACACCCCCCACCCCCCGGCCCCTTCCCCGCCGTCATTTCCACGGGCGTGGGTAGCTCCTCCAACCATGTCCCCTGGGGTTGGGGAGCACCCACTGTGTCCCCCCCGTCCCCTCTCCCCTTTAAGATGACCCTCGGGAGTTCAGGGTGGTCTCCGTCCGCCCTCTCCTCCTATCCCCAGGTTTGGAGAGCGCCTTGTATCTCCCTCTCTCCATGTCCCTCGGGATTGGGGAAGCAGCTGGTGGCCCCCGTCCCCCCTCTGTCCATGCCCCCCCCGGGGTTGAGGTGCAGCTGGTGTCCCCCTTTCCTCTGTACCCCGCCCTCGATGTTGAGGAGCACCTGGTGTGTGTCTCCTTTCCATGCTCTATAGGGAACACATGTTGTTGTGTCCCTCTCCTTCCCCCACCATTCCCAAGCCCCCGGGGTTGAGGAGCCCCAAAGAGGGGCTTGGTGCCCCCTTTCTGCTGGGTTGGGAGGGGCTGTAGAGAGATCCAGGTGAATCAGCTCCTGGAACTCTCGACAAGTGATCATACAAAAAAATTGGGGGGGTTTGTTTGGGGTTGCTTATTTTTGTTTGGTTTTTCTGCTCTTGTGTAGGAAGACCAAGGGATTTACCTCGGCAAAGTCCGGGACATGATCAGTGACAATCAGTACCGCCTCCTGGTCAGCATCAATGACCTGAGGAGGAAGAACGAGAAGAGGGCCAGCAGGTTGGTGTGGGCTGGGGCCTCTGGGTGGGATTTCAGAGCTCCAGCCCTGCTTTTCTAAGTCCTTTGTGGTAGGGAAGGGCCAAGCCTTGTCCCTGGCTTCATATCCTGTGTAAAAGGTGGACCTGTTCTCCCCGTGACACCCGTCCCTACCAAGGATGGGTGCTTAGCAGAAGACTTTAGGGTTTGCTTGCACAATATGAATTGTTTGCTCTTTAGGATTTTGAGGCCAGGCTTGCCAATATGTTCTGGGACATTTGAGGGTTTTTTTTGGATACAGAATCATGAACTGCTTTGGGTTGAAAGGGACCTCTGAGATCATCTAGTCCCAACCATCCTGGCATGGGCAGGGATGCCTCTCACTAGACCAGGTTGTTCCAAGCCCCATCCAATCTGGCCTTAAACACTTCCAGAGAAGGAGCATCCACAGCTTCTCTGGGCAGCCTGAGCCAGGATCTCACCACCCATGCAACAAAGAATTTCTTCCTAATATTCCATCCTCCCCTCTCTCTGTGGGAAACCATTCTCCCTTGCTTTGCCACTCTAGCCCCTTGTCCAAAGTCCCTCCCCAGCTTTCCTGTGGCCTCTTCAGGTACTGGAAGGTGCTCTGAGTTCTCTCTGGAGTTGAACAACCCCAACTCTCTCATCCTGTCGTCACAGGAGATGTTATCCTGAACTCTCACCATCTCTGTGGCCTCCTGGACTCACTGTGTCCTCGTATTGAGGATCCCAGAGCTGGATACTGTTCTCTAGGTGGGGTTTCACCAGAGTGGAGTAGAGGGGGAGAATCCTCTCCATTGACCTGCTGACCATGCTGCTTTAGGTGCAGCCCAGGACCCACTTGGCTTGTTTTTTGGGTTAATTCTTTTCCTGGTTGTTGGTGGCAGTTGTCCTGACACAAAGCTATGATGGGCTTTGGGTTTTCTTCCTCTTGAAATTCTCAGGGCACGTGGAGGTACATGTGGGTGGGGAGGAGGAAGAAGGCAAAAGGGGCATCTGGTCAGTCTGCATCTTCACCTCCCTCTGTTGCAGGCTCTTGAGCCATGCCTTTGAGGAGCTGATTGCCTTCCAGCGTGCCCTGAAGGACTTTGTGGCCTCTGTGGATGCCACCTATGCCAAGCAGTACGAGGACTTCTACATCGGGCTGGAGGGCAGCTTTGGCTCCAAGCATGTGTCACCACGGACACTGACAGCCTCTTTCCTCAGCTGCATTGTCTGTGTGGAGGGCATCGTGACAAAATGTGAGATCCCAGGGCTTTGGCGGTGGTGGGTCCACCACAGTGGGTGATGGGAAGGGGGTGGCCGGCAGAAGGTCTTGAGCGTTGGGTTGGGGTGGGGACTCCAGCAGTCCTGGTGAAGCAACCTTTTCCAGTTTTGGGCATGTTGGCTGCTGCAGGCTGTCTCCCCACCTCTGCTCCTGAAGAATGGTGCTGTCCTTTTTATTTGGGTCCCTCCTTTAGGATGAAGACAATAACTCTCTAGAGACAGAGTTTGGCCACGGTCTACAAGGACCATCAGACCATTACCATAGTCATATGTTTGCTAACAGTGTTCTCCTGAGGGTGGTTTGGTGGTGGAGAGCCTGCTGGGGACTGACTGCTGACAGATGGATGGGACATCCCTGCCCCTGACTCCTCTTTTCTTTCACCCTCAGGCTCTCTGGTTCGCCCAAAAGTGGTTCGGAGTGTCCATTATTGCCCCGCTACCAAGAAGACGATCGAGCGCCGGTACACGGACATGACCTCCCTGAATGCTTTTCCATCCAGCTCTGTCTACCCTACAAAGGTGAGATGAAGCAGCCTGGTAGGAGGCATCAACAGGTTCTTTGGCAGAGAAGGTCCTCCTAGCCCGAGGTCTCAAATCACAGAATGGAAGGGACCTGACAGATCATCTCATTCCAACCCTTCTGCCATGGGCAAGGGCATCTCCCACTAGACCAGGTTGATCCAAGCCCCATCCAACCTTGCTTTTAACACTACCAGGGAAGGGGTAGCCTCAAGATCTCTGAGCATCCAACTGCCAGGGTAGCACATGGAGCAGAGAGAAGACATGTGACATGTGTGGCAGTCTGGGAGAACTACTGTGAACATATGAAGAAAGTCTGGATTGGATAAAAAGCCACCAGACTCACTATTTAATTATGATCCTGGTTCTGCTGGGTCATAGTTTGGTTTTCTGAGGGGCTCTAAGCCAGTCTTGCTGCTGTGACCCTGGTCAGTGTGGGCATGCATGTGGTGTCCTGGAGGGTGTTTGTACCCTTAAGTTCCCTGTATTTGGGAACACAGGAAGGTTGACCTCAGCTTTGTCCCTCCTGCACAAATCCTGCTCTGTGGTTTGTCACTACAGTAGGAATGGGATTTGGAGAGATCCAATGTCCCATCAGTGATCAGTTTTGGCAACACTGGAGCAGGGGACTCCAGCAGTCCTGGTGAAGCAACCTTTCCCAGTTTTGGGCATGTTGGCTGCTGCAGGCTGTCTCCCCACCTCTGCTCCTGTTAAATGGTGCTGTCCTTTTTATTTGGGTCTCTCCTTTAGGATGAAGACAATAACCCTCTAGAGACAGAGTTTGGCCTCTCAGTCTACAAGGACCATCAGACCATTACCATCCAGGAGATGCCTGAAAAAGCCCCAGCAGGGCAGCTGCCTCGCTCAGTAGATGTCATCTTAGATGATGATCTGGTGGACAGGGTGAAACCTGGGGACCGCATCCAGGTGGTGGGAACCTATCGCTGCCTGCCGGGAAAGAAAGGGGGTTACACTTCAGGGACTTTCAGGTGAGCCTTCTGTTGCCTTGACTTCAACCCTCCCAACCTTTTTAGTCAAGTTGCATCTCAGGAATCATAGAATCATAGAATTGGCTGGGTTGGGAGGGACCTCAGAGATCATCAAGTCCAACCCTTGATCCACTCCCACTGCAGTTCCCAGCCCATGGCACTGAGTGCCACATCCAGTCTCTTTTTAAAGATCTCCAGACATGGAGAATCCACTACTTCCCTGGACAGCCCATTCCAATGGCTGATCACCCTCTCCATAAAGAAGTTTTTTCTAATATCCAACCTAAACTTCCCCTGGCACAACTTGAGACCCTGCCCTCTTGTCTTGCTGAGAGTTGCCTGGGAAAAGGAACCAACCCCCCCCTGGCTCCAACCTCCTTTCAGGGAGTTGTAGAGAGTGATGAGGTCTCCCCTGAGCCTCCTCTTCTCTAGGCTGAACACCCCCAGCTCCCTCAGCCTCTCCTCATAGGATCTGTCCTCAAGTCCCTTCACCAGCCTGGTTGCCTCCTTTGGACATGCTCCAGGACCTCGATATCCATCCTGAACTGAGGGGCTGGGGCAGGCTGGTGGTCATTGCAGCCCTGGGTTGCACAGAGGAGGTTGGATGGTCTCAAAGATGTTCCATTGATGGCTCAGTAGTCAGATAGAAGGGGCTGCAGGTCTTGGAGCTTTCCAGCTCCCTCCAAGACTTCCTAGAGAAAATCATAGAATAGAACCTGAACAGTTTTGGGTTGGAAGGGACCTTCAAAGGTCATTTAGTCCAACCCCCTGCAGTGAGCAGGGACATCTTCAGCTTGATCAGGTTGCTCAGAGCCCCATCCAACCTGACCTGCAATGTTTCCAGGGATGTGTCTTCTACCATTCCACCAAGTGATGACCTTTTGGATGTTCCTGCTGTGTTGTTGCTATGACCTGTAGGCTCTGTGGGGTTTGCACTCCTGACCATGGTTGTGTCTTTTCTCCAGGACTATCCTCATTGCCTGCCATGTCAAGCAGATGAACAAAGACGTCCGACCTCTCTACTCTGCTGCTGATGTTGCCAAGATCAAGAGATTCAGCAAGAATCGCTCCAAGGTTTGTAGAAGCCCACATCTAGGAGTTAGGCTTCTGTCAGAGTAGGAAGTTTCAGCTAGAGCAGCTTTAAGGCTTGGCGTGTGGTTAAGGAACCCTCTTGTTGGGTTGCAAGTAGCTCTTCCACCTACTTAGCAACATTGCTGGGTTTTCCATTCATTTTCTTTGCATTTTCTGCTTAGGCTTTGATTGAGTTGTGTTTTGTTGAGAAGGAGCTCTGTGCTGTGTGTGTGTGTGTGTGTCTTGACCATGCCAGCAGGGTCTCTTCAGGAGAAGAAATTCCCTCTTTTCTTCTTCAGACACAAATCAAGAGCAAGATATGGATGTGTGTCCCAACCTGGTCTTGTGCTCAGATCTTTCTTTCATAGCATGGAGAGGAGAGAGCTTTGCTCTCAAAGGGGTTGCTGTTTCCAGTGCTTGCTTGGGTGACCGTGGTAGTCAGGATGATCTAGGACCATCTAGATCCTAAATGACCCCTGATCAGTGGGGTCTAGAGCCCCATTGGAGGAAAACTCTGGCAGATGGTCTTCTCCTTTCGAAATGATTTTCATCCATGTGGGTCTGTGATAGGAATAAGCTCTTTTTCTGCTCAAATGGTCCTGTGGAGGGGTTCTCCTTGTTCTTACTTGCTACAGTCCATCTGATGGGCCTTTGCCTCCTCTGCCCTAGGATATCTTTGACCAGCTGGCAAGATCCCTGGCTCCCAGCATCCATGGCCATGAGTACATCAAGAAGGCCATTCTCTGCATGCTGCTTGGAGGGGTGGAGAAGGTCCTGGAGAACGGGAGCCGCATCCGAGGAGACATCAACATCTTGCTGATAGGTCTGGAAAGGCTGGGGAGAAACACCCTCAGTTGGGGCTGTCAGGGGGTGTGAGATGAAGCAGTGCTTTCCTGGGCTTGGTTTCATAGAGTAATGGGGGTTAGATAGGACCTCTGGAGGCCACTGGTCCAAGTGTGGGCTCAGGGCAGAGCTTGGTAGACTTTGGATCCTGTCTAGTTGGTTTTGCACATCTCCAGGGATGGGATCCCACTGCCTGTGGGATAGTGGCCCACCTTCAAGGAGATTTCCTTTTCTTCTACCCTCCATTTGGGATTTCCTGTGTTCCAAGTTGTCCCCACTTCTCTGCTCCCATCATCAAAACTGCAGCTCCATCTTCTCCACCTCTTCCCATTGGGTTGTCAAGGAAAGGCAAAAAGGAAACCATCTCATCACCTTATTTTCTGAGCAAACCAACTTGGATCTCCTTCCTCCTGACACCTACTCTGAGAAGCCCAAATTTGGCAGAGTACCCAGGTGATGTGGGCTGTTTAAACATGGTCTTCTCCATTTCAGGAGACCCTTCTGTTGCCAAGTCTCAGCTGCTGCGTTACGTGCTCAGCACCGCACCCCGCGCCATCCCCACCACGGGCAGAGGCTCCTCTGGTGTTGGTCTGACTGCTGCTGTCACCACGGACCAAGAAACTGGTGAGGACCAAACTGGTTCTTAGTGGGAGCTGTCAGGGAGATGCTTCTTAACACCTGGGAGGAGCTCTGCAACATCCAGCACTGCTGTTGGTCCTTTCTGCAGTGACAGTTGTAGGATGTGTTTCATCCAGAAGCTTTCTGGCCGTGACAGTGGTGTCTGGGGGTGTTTTATCCATCTCTGTTCAATGTTGGTCATCTCCTCTTCTACTTGGTACACCCCATGTGAGGGGCAGCAGCAGCCTGGATCTTCTTGTCTTCCTCGAGGGCTTGCTCCTCATCCTAAGTGTCAAGTTGGGTGGCCCTGAAGGGTGCTGCAGCTCTGAAGTTGAGTCTAGTGATGGGGATGGTGCTATGGGGGAAGGGGCTGGAGACACCTGGGGCTGCTGAAACGGTGGGTGACCCTCATTTTCTTCCACCCCATCCCAGGTGAACGTCGATTGGAAGCAGGAGCCATGGTGTTGGCTGACAGGGGGGTGGTGTGCATCGATGAGTTTGACAAGATGTCTGACATTGACCGCACGGCCATCCACGAGGTGATGGAGCAGGGCCGGGTCACCATCTCCAAGGCTGGAATCCATGCCCGCCTCAACGCCCGCTGCAGTGTCCTGGCAGCTGCCAACCCTGTCTATGGACGGGTAAGTGCTGGTGTTCCCCAGCCCCCTCTGTGCTGAAGGATGCTGTGAGAAGTTTGGGGGGAGGAGACAGCTCCTCCAAATGTCCTCCAAAACCAGTGTCTTGGTTCTTGCTGAGATGGGGGATCCGTGAAGGCTTGGCTGGTTTGGTCTTTGTTGTTGCTCATGGGTTTCCTGGAGGAAAGAGGAGCTCGTGGGGTTTGGCTCTGCCTGGGTGTCCTGTGGCAGCCCAGTGGGCCCTCATGCTGGTGACAAGCCTGGGACTGGCTCTTGGTGTCTTAGCTGGGATCACAAAGGTTAAATATTTTCCTTGCAAATGAGAGCTATGTCCACTTTCCAGGATGGGGAATTGAGACCTCACTATTGCAGCAGGATGGGTTTAGTGTGGGATCAAGCTGCTTGAACATTCATCCTTTAAAGTCTGGCCTCAGGTCTGCCTCCCTGACAGCCAAGACTGACCCATGAGAGTCTCCTGTAACCTGGAATCTCATCTCCTTGCAGTACGACCAGTACAAGACACCCATGGAGAACATTGGCCTGCAGGACTCCTTGCTGTCCCGTTTTGATCTCCTCTTCATTGTGTTGGACCAGATGGACCCTGAGCAGGACAGGGAGATCTCAGACCACGTGCTGCGGATGCATCGCTACCGTAACCCCAACGAGCAGGATGGGGATGGTGAGATGCTTGTAACTGCTGTGTCCTTCCTTGCTCCTCAGTCCTGGCCTTCTTTAGCAGGTTGTCACCCTCTTGGTGGCAGCTCTTTGGGTTCTGCATCCCTGTCTTTTGTCGAGGATTGCTTTTGGTGGTTGTTCCAGAGGCTGAAAGCTGTTCTCTGTGATGGTTCCTTCCCCAGCCATGCCTCTGGGCAGTGCCGTGGAGATCCTGGCTACAGAGGACCCTGACTTCGTGCAGGAGGAAGAGCAAGAGCTCCAAGTGTATGAGAAACATGATGACCTCCTACATGGGCCCAACCGCCGCAAGTGAGTCCTTCATCCTCTGTCCCCTTGAGCTCTCTGAGGGTTTCCAGCACTCTGGAGTTGATGGGTTTGGCTTGAGTATCCAGGCAGCAGCTGGTTGTTGCTGTCAGGGAGTCCATGGGGAGGACTGTAGGCAGGATGCCAAGGGAACTCTGCTCTGGGTTTGGTCTTTGATGCCAGGCAGGTGGGGAACATCTCTTGGAACTGAGTTCCCCATGTGCACCCAAAGAGTAAAAAGTGGGAAGCTCCACTTCTGATCCTGGCTTTGGAGGATACGGATGCAGCTGCGTTCCCCCAACAGGGAGAAGATTGTCAGCATGGAGTTCATGAGGAAGTACATCCACGTGGCAAAGATGATTAAACCTGTCCTGACCCAGGAGTCAGCCAGCTACATAGCAGAGGAGTACTCCCGCCTGCGCAGCCAGAACCAGATGAACTCAGACATTGCCAGGGTGAGCCCCAGGAGCAGCTCCCTGACAGGCCAGGGGGAGGGAATCATGGAATAGGTTTGGTTGGAAAAGACCTTTAAGATCATCAGGTCCCAATTGCTGATCCAACACTGCCAGGGCCACCACTAAATCTTGTCCCTCAGCACCACATCTACATGACTTTTTCTCCAGGGGTGGTGACTCCACCGCTGCCTTGGGCAGCTTATCCCAGGACAACTCTTTCCATGAGGAAACCATTCCTAATATCCAACCTAAACCTCTGGTACAACTTTAGGCCATTTCCTTTTGTCCTGTCACGTGTAGTCACTATTCCTGGAGGTGTTCAGAGACTGGATGTGGCACTTAGTGCTATGGAATAGCCAAGGTGGGAGTGTTAGGTCATAGGCTGGACTTGATGATCTCAGAGGTCCTTTCTAGACTCAGTGCTTCTGTGTTCCTTTGAAAGAAGACACCAAAACAAACTTGAGGCCCAGGCTCCCCCTCTCCCTTTAAGGGTGCTTTCCACCCTTTCTGGGATGCCATGGTGGGAATCAGCTTCTTCTGTCTTTTCTCCCCCAGACATCTCCTGTCACAGCCCGGACCTTGGAGACCCTGATCCGCCTCTCTGCAGCCCATGCCAAGGCCAGGATGAACAAGACTGTTGATCTGCAGGATGCTGAGGCAGCTTTGGAGCTGGTGCAGTTTGCCTACTTCAAAAAGGTGGGGGGAAAGGTGTCCCTCAGCACTCAGGAGATCCTAAAAGTGTCCTTGAAAGGGGTGGGTTTGGCACAGGCTGAGCCTTGTGGGGTCCTTCCTTGGTGACAACATAGGGATGGATGGGGCAGCTGTGGGATCTTGGGTCCCTCAGGGTTGGCCCCTAAAAAGCAGCTTGAGGAGGAAATGGAGCTGAGTCCATCCTGCCTTGGTTGCACAGGTGCTGGAGAAGGAGAAGAAACGCAGGAAGAAGGCAGAGGATGATTCAGAGACTGAGAAGGAAGAGGATGAGGATTCCCAGCCCAAGGAGGAGCGCAGGATGAGGAGGTGGGAACCAGACCAAGGGAGGAAGGAGCATTACAGAAGGGACACCAGCTCCTTCTGTGGTTGCTGGCCTAAGGGAAATACTCCCATGTTTTGATTAAACTAGTGGGTCACCCCCCCTAGTTTGTAGTAGGAGGACACTCTTGGCAGCGGTGGGTTAATGGGTTTGGGGTGAGGGGGGATCCTTATATCTGCCCTTCAGCTGGAGCAGAAGTGACCTTTTCTCCCCCTCCCCAGGAGGAAGAAGGCACGCACAGGAGGGGAGGGGGAATCCTATGACCCCTATGACTTCAGTGATGCTGAGGAGGAGATGCCAGAGGGTGAGTCCCTGGGGTTTCTCTGGCACCTGCGTCCCCAGGGTGCTGATGGCTTTCTGGACATGGGGAGAAGCCATGGCTTGCTTAGGATCACTTGGGTAGTCCTTGATGTGGCACCATCCAGCCTCACAAATCCAGATGAATTATTTTTGGAGACCTTCCCTGGCTGTGTGGGACATGAGAATCGAGAGTGCTGATTTTTTTGGGGGGGGTTTGATTTGTTTTGTTTTTACCTCTCCTCTTCCAAGCTCCTGCAGCTTGTTGGGAGGGACAGTTTGATGTCATCCATCCCAGCTGGTTTTGCCTTCTGGGTGCTTGGCCACCAGACAGGTTGAAGGTAATTCTTCTTTCTGTTCCAGTCCAGGCACACACTCCCAAGACCCCTGAAGCCTCAGCTGCTGGCGAAGCGAAGAAGTTGGAGTTGGCTGAGCCAAGGTGAGTGGGGGCTGGAGGAGGTGTTTGTCCCACCATGTCCTACCCCTTCTGATGGGTCCATACTCATGTCTGATGCTGGAGATGCGTGGTGGGTGATGGCAGCTCCAGTTTTGGCTTTCCTGCTGGGTGCTGCTTCTGGAATGGGAAAGGGATGAGGTGTTCTGGGCTGGGAAGAACTTTGGAGCAACGTGGGCTGGTGGGAGGTGTCCCTGCCCATGCAGGGGGGTTGGAATTGGATGAGCTTTAAGGTCCCTTCCAACCCAAGCCAATCTGTGATTCTGTGACTTTTGTATGGTCTGAGTGGGGTTACTTCTGAGTGGGGTTTCTTCTTGCCTGACCAGGTTGAAAGCATTCAAGGCTGCCCTCCTGGAGGTCTTCAGAACTTCCCATGCCCAGTCTGTGGGTCTAAAGAACATGATGGAGTCCATCAACCATGAGAACCCTGAGCCCTTCTCACTGCCTGAAGTGAAGACAGCACTGGCCCACATGCAAGATGACAACCAGATCATGGTGTCTGATGACATCATCTTCTTAATCTGAGCTTCTGGGTGGAAAAACCCAAGTTCTGGTGGACTCTCAGTCTGGACACTCTTTGTATTTGCTTCCAACTCTCATCTTGAATATTTCTCCTGGCTGAGCTGAACATTGGGGAGCTCAAGTCCATGCACTTTAAAGTCCTTCCTTGCTGTGCACCAAAAAGTTGGGACTTTTGGAAGCTCTTCCTCTTGCTGTCTTCAAATGGCAGCATCATTTGGGAAGAGGTTTGTTTCTGCAAGGAGCCAAAAGGAAAAGCATAAGTGCAACTTAGAGATATTCTTAATGTATTGTTTTTAGCTTTGGTGGCAATAGTTGAAGAGCCTTTGAATAAAAATATCAGGATATAGGAATCCAATGTTCAGTAGCAGTGGTGGAGCTCTGCTGCTCTTAGTGAAACTTTATTACTTTATTTCCCTTTATTTTATTTTTCTTTTTCCCATCTTATGGAAGATTCTTTCTGGTGATTTGACAGCAAGTGTAGCCTGATCTCTTCCATCACCCATGGCTTAGCTTGATCTCTAAACTTTATTCATGGCCCTGCTGGGATTTATGATCCCAGCATGTGGGAAGGACCTGCCCAGGGCACATGGGGGGTTGGTCTCCTGCCTTCACTCTGGGGTCATGCTCGTATGAATATAATAGGGCCACCACAAATGACACAAAGCTACACACCTTGGTGGCTAAGAGGACTTGGTAGCATTTGTTATCCTGGAGAAGGCTCCAAGGAATCATAGAATCATAGAATTGGCTGGGTTGGAAGGGACCTCAGAGATCATCAAGTCCAACCCTTGAACCATCGTTGTGGTTGCTAGACCATGGCACTGAGTGCCACATCCAGTCTCTTTTGAAATATCTCCAGACACGGAGAATCCACTACTTCCCTGGGCAGCCCATTCCAATGTCTGATCACCCTCTCCAGAAAGAAATCCTTTCTAATATCCAACCTAACCCTCCCCTGGCACAACTTGAGACCCTGCCCTCTTGTCTTGCTGAGAGTTGCCTGGGAAAAGAGCCCAACCCCCCCCTGGCTCCAACCTCCTTTCAGGGAGTTGTAGAGAGTGATGAGGTCTCCCCTGAGCCTCCTCTTCTCCAGCCTGAACAGCCTCAGTTCCCTCAGCCTCTCCTCATAGGGTCTGTGCTCGAGTCCCTTCACCAGCCTGGTTGCCCTCCTTTGGACCTGCTCCAGGACCTCGATATCCTTCCTGAACTGAGGGGCCCAGAACTGGACACAGGACTCAAGCTGTGGCTTCACCAGGGCTGAGCACAGGGGCAGAATCCCTTCCTTGGACCTGCTGGCCACGCTGTTCCAGATACAGGCCAGAGATTCTTAAGAGCACATTCTGGTACTTGAAGGGGCTCCAGGAAAGCTGGGGAGGGATTTCTGACAAGGGCCTGGAGGGATGGGATGAGGGGGGAGTGGTTTCAACTTGGAAGAGAGGAGGTTGAGATATTAGGAAGAAATTCACTATGAGGATGGTGAGCCCCTGGCCCAGGTTTCCCAGAGAAGCTGTGGCTGCCCCATCCCTGGCAGTGTCTCAGCCCAGGTTGGATGGGGCTTGGAGCATCCCTAGGAGGTGTCCCTGCCCATGGCACTGGGGGTTGGAGCCAGCTGAACTTGTAAAATCCCTTCCAACCCAGACTGTTCTATGATTCTTTGATTATTCTGCAAACCTCTTGAACTAAGAAAACCTGATTTCTACACTCCCCTCCTGGAACAGCATTTTCAGTTTTGGAGAGGATTTTGCTTGTTTGCAGCTTCCTGAAGATCTCTGGTTGGATGTATTGCAGAAAATGCTCTTCTGCAGAGTAACCTCAGACCTACAGCCCTGAAAAACCCCAAAGCTTGGTGAGTTAAACACCCAGATGTTCATGGTTGTCTCATTTTATTACTGAGCTCCAGCCCTGAGCTTTGTGGGGTGGGAGGGAAGCTGAGCCAGCACACTCTGTTCCTGCATGGCCATCGTCCTGGTGGCTTCAGGCTACAAAGTTCCTGGGCAGGAAAAACATGCCAAAAATACACAGATACCTTTTTCAGGGTGATGGTAGGAACCAGATTTCTGGGAAGGTGCCTCAGTGCTTATAAAACGCTCCCCAGTAATTCCTGCAGTTCCAATGTTGCCTAAAAATACTAGGAAATATTTTTTTCAGTGAGAGGGTTGTCAGGCAATGGAATGGCCCAGGACAGTGGTGGAGTCACCATCCCTGGAGGGATTTAAATGGCGTTTGGACCTGGTCCTTCAGGACATGGTTTAGTAGTTGACTGTGGTGTTAACCAAAGGTTGGACTGGGTGATCTTGGTCTCTTCCAACCTAAACATTCTGTGATTCTCTGATTCTTGTTGTAGGAGTGGGGATATTGTCATCTCACTACGCCCTGACTTATGGAGGCTGTTCTTCCTCACAGGTCACGGCTGGGAGCAGTGAGGACATTTGGCCACGTTGGCCTTTTAGAACCATCTCTTACTCTGCTGAGACCTCTTTTTTAGCAGGGGAATTGCTAATACTGTATTTCCTATGAAAAGACACCAGGAGGAGCTCCAGGGTAGGGTAAAATTCAGGTTTATTTTAGCATCTAGGCTGTGGCCCTCTGCCTCCTCCACATGCTGGTCCCCCACATGCTGGTGGCTCCCTCCTTGTTCCCTTTGTTCGAGCTCTTGGGAGATGTTTTTTTGGGGGAATTTTGCTAACTTTGCTAACAAAGGAAAAACAAAACAAAAACCCACAAAAAAATCAGCAATATTGATTCTCATGCTCCCTGCTCCTTGGAGATCTTTGGGTCTCTGGATGCTCCACAGGGGCAGTTGGGAATCTGGATGGTGGGCAGAGCAGCCACCAGGTTCTCCAGCATCTCAAGTGGACTTCAAATCCCTGATGTACAAGGAAGGAGGGATAGGTCTGTGCCAGAGGGGTTTGGAGCTCAGCAGCTTAGGAAATGGAAGGCAGCAGATGGATGTTTGTTGGGATGTGGAGGCACAAAGGCTGGGAATGCCCAGGAGGGAGACTTGGAATGAATCATGGAAGAGTTTAGGTTGGGAGGGAGCTTTGAAGGTCATGGAGTCCAACCCCCTGCAGTCAGCAGGGACATCTTCAAGTAGATGAGGTTACTCAGGGCCCCTGACCTGGAATGTTTCCAGGGATGGAAAAACTTCCTTTATCCAGAGTGGATAAAAAGGATGATGGAGTTTATGATAGGAAAAAAAAATCTAGGAAGGAGACCTCAGAATAGATATTAATCAAGCCAGTTTTCTTGAGAATTACAGTGTTGGGGGTTAAATAGAGAAGATCCCATGGGAAAACAGCCTGGAAAAGTTTTTCTCTTGAAGAAATATTCCATGCAAATCATGTGAAACAAACTTTGGATTCCTTTAGGTCGTGATTCTCACCCAGTGTAGCTGGGACTAAGACTGAGCACCTGCAGGAGGTAAGATTATTGGTGTTAACATGAATAAAAATCAGCTGTAGTCTAAATGTGCCTGATGTGAGTCCAAAGCAAGTCAGAAATGCCAAAGTCAGCTCCAGGTGTCTTGGGTTTGGATGACTGGGAGAAGTTGAACTCAACCAATGGATTTCATTCTTTCTGGGAAACCTTGGAGGATGGGTGCAGAAAACTGGAAAGAGATATAAAAAAAAATTAAAAATTAGTGGGGAATTAAAAAAAAAAAAAAAGCCAGGGAAAGGCATAGCTCCCAGAAAGCTTCAGGGACAGAGAATCAAGCAAAAGTTGTATCACAATAAAGCAATAACAAATGCCAGGATAAGTTAATGCTGCTCCTTGGTGGGATTTGTAGTCAGAAGATGGACCTGAGGTGTGTTCTTGATGCTCTTAAAGCTTTTGCTATAGTTTCAGGTGAATCTTTCATGCTTGAAAAAGGGGTCTAGAAATGAAATTGTGAGGTGGTGGGCAAATAGTTGCTGGGAAAAGTCCTATTTAGAGCATGGGGAGGATGAGATTGGATTAGCAGGCTGGGTATTGGCAGGTCTTGGTAGGGGCCTTGAGCATTGGAAAAACAAAGAATATAATAATATATAATTATGAAATGCATAAGATCCTGGTCAGTCAAGATGTGTACAAACCTTTGAGCTGAAGAAGGGGAAATCATCTGCCTTAGGTGGGGAGAGAATTGTCCCTTGGGAAGACACTTGTCATTGAGCAACAAGTTAAACATGAGGCAGTAAGTGTCAGGTTGATGTCAAGACCCTGATATGATGGGATGGAGAAAATCTTCAGAGTCTAAAAGACACAATGGTTTCAAAGAAGAAATAAATAAGAATAAATAAATAAAAAAATAAATTTTTGTCATCCCCCTCTTGGCCACAGAAGAGAATAACAACTTCATTCCAACATGCAGATCTTCAGGAATGGGTTAGAGGATTTCCAGTCAGGAGGGATTCAAGTAGAGGGGCTGAGCAAGAGGCTACAGGTGCACTTAAGTTTCTTTCCAAGATCCCTTCCAGCATGATTTCCTGTAGGACATGGTGAGGGGGGAATGGTGAACAAGACACAAAAGTATGTGAGGTTTCTGCAACCCTACTTTGGTTCCATGATGCCATTTTGAAGCTGTACACTAAGAAGGGCTTGGAGCCAAGCTCTCCAAAGGATCTGAAAGCAAAGGAGGGCAGTTACCTCCTTGGTGGCTTGACCTATGGAATACCTACCAGGCTGCAGTTTATGTCATGCTAATGTAAATTCAGTTTCTGTTGTCCAAGGAGGAGCCTTTTATTGTGAGCAAGAGGTAAATGGGCTTTCCCCAAAGTGGCCCTGATGATGTTCTAACCTAACTTGGTGGGAATGAATCAGATAAAGCTGATCATGTCATTGTGAGCAAGACCAGCAACTGAATTCAGGGATGAATCCTGCAAAAAGGTGAGAGCAGGGGGTTGGACTAGATGACCTTTAAAGGTCCCTTTCAAGCCAAACCATGCTGTCATTCTGTGATAAACTTTCCTGGGAAATGGGGAGTGTGCAACCTCTCTTGAGGGACATCATGCTTGTTTTGAGATTAAAAATAAAACCTAAGTAAAATAATGATCCAGGGAATGCAACTTGAACAACCAAGATCTCCTACATCCCAGTTGCCTCTTCTCAAATCATGTCCCTAAAAATTTAGGATATGGTTTAGGACATAATTTAGGGTCTCATCCCTGCTGCATGGGAATGAGAAGAGGAGCCCCAGTTCTGGCTTCCACCCTTGCTTTGGGTTGGGTGACCCAGCAGAATCTGTTCACTGGTGCCTTTGTGCATCCCCCAGCTCCTTAGTCCTTCTACCAGCACTGGGTCATGTACCATGTCCTGGAGTGAGTCCAGAGCAGGGCCAGGAGGATGATCAGAGGGCTGGAGCACCTCTGGTATGGGGACAGACTGAGAGAGTTGGGGTTATTCAGTCTGGAGAGGAGAAGGCTCTGAGGAGACCTTATTGTGGCCTTCCAGTATCTGAAGGGGCTACAAGAAAGCTGGGGAGGGACTTTTTAGGATGTCAGAGAGGGATAGGACATGGGGGAATGGATTCAAACTAGAGGAGGGGAGGCTTAGATTGGAAGTTAGGAAGAAGTTCTTCCCCATGAGGGTGGTGAGACCCTGGCACAGGTTGCCCAGAGAGGTGGTGGAAGCCCCATCCATCCCTGGAAGTTTTTAAGGCCAGGTTGGAGAGGGCTCTGAGCAACCTGAGCTGGTGGGAAGTGTCCCTGCCCATGGCAGGGGGGTTGGAATGAGATGATCTTAAAGGTCCCTTCCAACCCTGAAAATTCTATGATTCTCTGACTCTGAATCCCCACACCAGCACTGTCAGCATCACCTGATCCCTGCTTTCCACCCAACCCACAGCTCTGGCCAAAGCGTGAAGCCAAGCAAGGAGAAAGAGTAAAAAATGAGGTTTGGCCGTGGCCTGTCACAGGAAGCTGGAGGTGACACCTGTCCCCTTTGAGGGTCACCAGTGGTGACACAGAGCTGTGGTGGCTGTCATGGAACTGTAGATGCCAACAGCCCCATGCAGAGGTTTTTGCTGCTGGTATTTGTGGTGTGCTCAACCTGCCAGGTTTCCCCTCAAGATGTGTTTTATTTTGTTTGTATCAATTGATGTCTCTCAGCTGTGGTTGCCAACTTGGTCAGGAGTCTTTGTCCAGGGGATGAAGCCCCAGCAGCAAACCCCACCTTGGTTAAGGAGGGATGCCCCCAGCCAGGTCACTAAAGGAGAAGGTTTTATGGTGTCACATCGCATGAAGGGAAAAAACTGGGGTGGCCTGGGAGGCAGGAAAAAACCTGCTGGAGGCACAGGCCCTGCCCTGTGCTTGTGCTTCTGCTGAGCTCAGCTCCAAAATCATTTATTTCGTCCTGGCATCTGGAAATTTCCAGGGCTGACCTGTCAGTCATGTTATCTCCTTCTCTACTGCCAGCTATGAAAGGTCAACTCAGAGAATCACAGAATCTCAGACTGGTTTGGGATGGAAGAGACCTTAAAGCTCATCCAGTTCCACCCCCTCTGCCATGGTCAGGGACAGCTCTCCCAGCCCAGGGTGCTCCAAGCCCCATCCAACCTGGGCTGAGACACTGCCAGGGATGGGGCAGCCACAGCTTCTCTGGGAAACCTGGGCCAGGGGCTCAGCACCCTCACAGCAAAGAATTTCTTCCTAAGATCTCATCTCAATCTCCCCTCTTGCAGCTTAAAACACTTCTACCTTGTCCATATCATTCCAGACCCTTGCCAAAATCCCTCCTCAGCCTTTTTTTTGAGCCCCTTCAGGCACTGGAAGATGCTCTAAGGTCACCTGGGAGCCTCCTCTTCTCCAGGCTGAACACCTCCATCTCTCTCAGCCTGGCTCCAGAACAGAGCTGCTCCATCTCTCAGAGCACCTTCATGGCCTCTTTTGGACTTGCTCCAACAGCTCCAGGTCCTTCTTCTGTTGCTGACCCCAGCACAGGACACAATAAAGATGGTTTCACTGAAGTGGGACTCCCAGCTCTGAATATTTGCAGAGAAGCAGCAAGGAGACAGCCTTTGTTTTGCCCAGCAGTCAAGTCAATGAAATGCAGATCATGGTTCAGTGCCTGATGGTTTTTTTTTTAATTTGTTTTTTGTTTTTCTCTAGGTTCAAAGGCATTGGAGAAACTTTGGTTTCTGTCTGCTCTAGAGTTTTGATTCCATGTTTCCTTGGAGGTGGTACAGGTACCTCCTGTGAGGTGTGAAAGCTGAGGGATTCATGGGAGCTTGGAAGGATGTGGTATCTAAAAACTAACCTGAAATCTGGTGTGTTTTATCCCTGAAGCCCCTGCAAGGTCATGGAAACCTCAACCTCAGCATGTAATGAATCCTGCAGTGCAAACTGTGGATTTTCTCTGTAATAACTCAAGGGTGGAAGAATTCTTGGTGTAATGAAAACTTCTCTTTGCTTCCCAAATCCTTCTCCTTGCTCCAAGCCCTTGCCACATGGGAGGGAACAGCTTTTTGAGCTGTTTCTGAGATGTTTTTGAACAACTATTTTTTCCTCCCTTCTAATGATTCATATTCAGCGACCTCTTTTTTAGATTGAATTTTCAATAAACTTCAAGACAAGTTCAGTCGTAGGAAATTGGTGGTCAAATAGGGAATCCTTGCTGAGATTTTAAGACAGAAAATGTGAGTGGAAAGTGGTGGTGTGGGCCAAAAACCCCAATAGTGTGGCGTGGTAACGTCACTGCTTCATCGTACCTAAGTTTCCTCTTAACCCTCTACTTGCACAACCCAACCCATTTTCATGGCAGTGCCATTTCTCTTTCACCACAAGCACTTGGGGGAAAAAAGATAAAAAAGAGAAAAAAGGGCAGGGGAAGTCAGTTTCTGGGCTATAAAAGTGGATTTCTAATAATCCTACCCTCTCTTGGGTAGGACCCCATCTCTTCCACTCTCCACATCTCAGTCAACGTGTTTGTGGATGTGTTGGTGTGAACAGTCAGAAGAGGAACATGGGTCACAAAGTTGGTATTATCTTGAGTGAAGCTGGTAATCTGGAATGTGAAAACATCTGGTGAGGTGGCCGAGCTGCCAGTTGAATCAGACCACAAAAAGATGACAACATCCTGCAGTGACAGAAAACATCAAAGCGTGGAGATTTCTGCTGATGTTACTTGAGAGAGGTGGTAGAGCAGGGACTGGGTCAGCCCCTTCTCTTCTGAAGATGCCAGGAATCACTAAGAGGCACCTGATTTTCTGGAGGCCTAAAAATGCCACAAATCTGTTGATTTTTCTGGAGGACTGAAGATGACTTTGTCTGTAGGGTCCTATGCTTCAGTCTTCCTCTTCTAGCTTGGCTACCTGGGTTTGGGAGAGGTTTCTCTCTGGGTTTTTCTCCACAGAGAAGCTGATCAGACTGGTTTCCTGATATTTGTATGCAATAAAAATCAATTCTACTTCTGAATTCCACCAGGGACCTCAGATATCTGGTTAATTTGGTGCTGGTCTTTTCTCCACCAGATGCCAGCTGATTCTTGCTGGCTCACAGCAGAATCTTTGTTCCTGGTTCCCCTTTTATTTTTTGTTGCTTCTCATCCCAAAATAAAAAAGGGGATAATTAGTGTGTGTGACTGAGAGCCATTATTTTCCATGAGGGAGTAGAGGGGCAGTGCCAGGTGGGGGAACCCAAATAATGTAGTGCCAGCAGAGCTCCTTACCTGGCTCTTTTGGGCCTGTCCAAGGTGGATGGTCAACCCAAGTCCAGATGTGAGGCCTATCAGATGAGTCAAAGTGGGGAGACTTTCTGCCAAGCCCTTACACTGTGCATGCTGAAGCTTTCTAAATATTCCTGAATCATTCAAATTTGCTGGGATTTCTATGGGATCATCAAAAGACACTCCCAGTTGCTTGCCAGGACACTGACTCCATGTGAGTTCTCTCCCAGCTGCCTCCACACCTCACCCAACACCATAATATATTGCTGGGCCATCAACATCTACAACCACTGTTCTGCTGGAGGTGTTGCAGCCCTTTCAGGGACCTTAAAATAGAAGCACATTGCTTCAAAATAGATTTCCTCCACTTCCCTTGACACTTAGAGGAGACTTAGGCAAAGTGCAATCCAGTCTGGCCATGGTGATGGTCTCCCATCTATGTCCAAGGAGAAACACTATTCCAAGATCTATCCAGTAGACCAAGCCAGAGGAGGGGCAGGACAGCAGCACAGCTCAGGTAGGGACTGGGAACCCAAAGCTGAAAGGCAATGGGTCTCCTGGTGCTGGGCTGTGGAAAAACCCCATGGTATTCAGGTCAAGGTTAGTAAAGCCAATTAATGCCCTCAGGACCATTACAAGGGCCTGCAGGAGTTTTTTTTCAAAGTTTTCCAGAAAATGTCAACATGGGATCTCAACAATGAGAGAAGCAAAGGCTTCCCAGCTCTTGTTTCCCCAAGTTCCCCCAGGAGGACTTTTCCTGGGCATCTGCTCTTCCTCTGCCTGGCCAAGGGAGGATACAGGGATCTCTGAGGTGAGGTGAGGTGAGATGAGATGAGATGAGATGAGATGAGATGGGGGCAGGTGGTGCAACTGAAGCAAAGAGAGGTTAAATCATGAAGCTCCATGTCCTGTCCTCATTTTGAAACCCTTGTTGGGTACCTGACTTTGCAGCTTGCTGATTTCTGCTGCTTGGTTTGTGTGGGGCACGTGGAAATGCATCCACAGCTGTGTTTGTGGTGAGAGAACACTAATATTAGAAAGAGGGGGTGGGAAGGAAAAAAAAAAAACCAAACAAATCTGCCTGAGCTTTTTTTTTCTTTTTTCTTTTTCTCTTATCTCTTTATCTGCCTGAATAAACTGTACTGGTTGAGTTGGGATTCTGATGACATAATATCTGCCCTCCCCTATCTGGAGGTAGACAGAAGGAAGTGGGCTAGAAAAGGAAAGATATCTCCTAACCTTGGGTCAGGTAGGGCAGCCAGATGCTGCAATGGAAAGGATGCTGGTGGTTGAACATCACTATATAAAGGAGACCACAGCTGGCTTGGAGACACATGCAGGGTGGAAGAGGTCTCAGAGCAGGAGAATCCTTGTGCTCTCTCCCCAGAAGCAGCAGAGAGGTTGCCATGGCTTTTGTCAGCTACTCAGTGGTGGTAAGTGCTCAGATCTGGTATCAGAGTTGAGATCTTTTTGCTGCAAGAGCAAAAAAAAAATGGAGATTCCATGATGTTGTTATTTAGGAGCAACCTGTGTGGGTTTGAGAGGGAGCTGAAGGGGATGCTGAGGCTGATGCAGCTTCGTGTCCTCAGCTTTTGGAAATGGGTTTGGTGCATGAGAGACCAGGAGGCAATGGATAATCCATTAATTATGTGTCAGGGCAGAATGGTGGCTGTGGGGTGAGGAGAGACAGGCTGTTTCCCAGACAAGATGCTATCATCATTGCTGAAATGTCCTTGTGAGGGAATGTCTGACTGTTTCATTTGAACCTGGGCAGTATTTGCAGCACTGTCAACTCTGGTGACTTTTTAAACAGCTTTGCATCCATCCATCTTTTCTTAAAACCTGAGCTCCTGGAAATGGCCCAAGAATCTCGGATTTCATCAAGAAAAGGGTTATTTCCAGCAGATAGAGGTGGCCAAACTTTGCCCTCCTCAGAAGGCACATGGCCTACGTAGGTTTCTAAGCTTTGGCATGGGGTCAGCCAAGCCCTTACCCCACCTTGTAGATCATAAGGCTGTTTGACTGTGGAGGAGGAGCTTTCAGGGCTTGTTGGAGAGATGCTCTTCCTGGTGCAGAGCCCACTTGTGAATCAGAATTTGAATCAGAATTCAGCATTTGTTGTGATGAGCATTATTAACATCATTACAGTATTGTCTCATGCTGTCTCACCCAACCAGAAGTCTGAGGACCACTGCCCAGAGCTGAGACATCAAGAAAGAGGTTCAAGAGAGGACTCATGTTCTGCATCCTTCTCCATTTTCTAGTTATATGGCCCACTGATGGTCCAGTCCAGTCTAGATTTGTCTCTTTGTGCTTTCTCTCTTGACTGAACCAAAGCCAATGATGCCTTTTTCTCTCCCAGTTCAGGTCTCTGCTTTTAGTGGTGGTTGTAGCTCTCAGTGTAAGCAGCTCACCCCATGGGAGGGCAGCTCGGCCTCGACCCAACAAGGGCAGTGGCTCTGGGAGGCTTGGTGAAGATTGCCTGAACCCAAAGGATCCCAAATTCCCTTCCACAGTGAAAGTTGACATTCGGATCAGCACTTCAGATCATGGCTCTAGGGTGGTCCACGATGTCAGCAACCGCTCCCTTGCTCCTTGGGATTACAGGTAACTCTTCAGTTGTTATCTAAATGGCAGTGGTTGTGCTGCACAGATGGTTTTTTAGTGTTTTTTTCTTTGTGGTGAACGATGGTCAAGTTCTTAGAATAACTCTGGAGCCTGTGAATACTGCAAACACTCCTAGACACACTCTCTCATTTTGATGTTGGGTGAGAAATTCTTGGCAGTGCAAGGGGACATCACTGGAACCATCTCTAATCATTGTGGCAATCTTTGTCAAAGAATTATTCCTCTAGGAAAATGTCAGTACAATGTAGTTCTACATTTTCAGAGCTGAAAGACAGTTTTGGAAACTGAAATTAAAACAAAACCAGTCAAAAATGAACCATCCACTTGCCATCAGTTCTGTATTTCACCTAGCTCTGCTCCATCCATCTACCACTGGAGAATGATCTGGCAGTGTTATCCTCCTGAACTTCATTATCCTAGGAAATCATTCTTAAAATGTTGAGGACAGGGAAATTCTTTGCCCTTTTCTCATAATGTGGGTGCACAGGTGTCAGGGTTTAACACTGGCCTGGCAATTAAACCAAATAACAGATGCTCTCTATTAATCCCCCTCCCCTCCCTGATAAAGAAAGGAGAGAGAATAAGGGAGAGAGACTGATGGGTTGGAAACTAAACTACACAGCTTTAATGGAACAGTAATGATAAATAGGAAAAATGACTAAATCTATACAAATATACAGGAAAATTGATCCCACGTTCCTCCCCCCTTTCCTCCAGTAACTCTCACATCCCCACTGAGGCTGCAGGGCAGCCCTGGGAAAGTCCAGGCTGGAATCCTGGGGTCAGCAGCAGTTGGGAGCTGGAGGCAGAAACACACAGATTCAGGCTGGCATGGATCAGGAGCACAGGCAGAGGAAGGGATGGAATCCTCCCAGGATGCCAAAACAAACAGGGACAGGTGAAGAAAGGGAAACAGGAAGGGGTTTGACCCTCATGATCCCTCCAATTTATCCTGAGTATGAGGTGTATTGGATGGAATACCCTGTTTGGTCAATTTTGGTCATTTATCTTGTCTGTTCCTCCCCAAAGGAGGGTTTCAGGTGTGACCTTTTTTACTCCTTCTCTCGTTCTGGAGGGCCAAATGTTCCTCAGAGCTGAGCAGTTCCTTGGTTCTGCAGCCCATTCCCAGCTGTAACTATAACCATGGAGTGGGATCAGTCCCAGCAGCAGACACTGCCTGAGAAACTTGCTGTTCATTTCAGCAAGTGCAGCTCCTGACAAGAGACTGAGCTGGAAGCAAAAGTACAAGACAGAAAATCACCTTTATCCTGGCCCAAACCAGGGCCTTTAATGTAGATAATCACCCCTCCCTGTTGTAAAACCCTTTTGTGTCTCCATCCCCAGGCTGGATGAGGATCCCAACCGCTTCCCCCAGGTGATTGCTGATGCTCAGTGCCGCTTCTCGGGCTGCATCACCCCCCTGGGCCAGGAGGATCACAGCCTCAACTCCATCCCCATCCACCAGGAGATCCTTGTCCTGAGGAGGGAGCAGAGGGGCTGCCTGCCCACCTACCACCTGGAGAAGAGAATCATCACCGTGGGCTGCACCTGTGCTGCTCCTGTCATCCGCCACCACTCCTAGGAGGGATTGGGTTGGAGAGAGAAAGTTGGGATGAAGAAACCTCACCCTATGGATTCTCCCTTTGGAGAAAGCCCCCAGGGGTCCATCTGGCCTTCCAAGAGTTTAATGGTTTAGAGTTTCAAAAGTTGTTCTTGGCACTGAGTTGTCCTGATGTGTACATCCCCACCAACACTGCCACAAAATGTCATCCTCCATCCTGCACCTTCTCCCTCCCTTCCTTATCCCTGGTTTCCTTTTCCTCCTCTGGCCATCCTTGCTCACTACTGTATTTCTTGTGTGAAGTTGACACAAGTGCAACCAGGCCTGGTATTCGTATCACCCTCTGGGTTTGTGTCACTTATGTGACATAGAAGTCACTTGTGTGACTTACTCCAGAGCAATTTGGAAAGGAATTGTGTCTGCTTACACTGAAGGTAGAAATGGCAAAGAACTAATGGGAGCATATATTTATGTCTTCTATTTATGACTGTATTTATGGCTTTGTAGGTGCTCAGAGTATCAAAAAAAAAAAAAAAGTAAATGTTTATCTGTATTTATTCAATAACTTATCCACTGAATAAAAATTGTATTTTATTGAAAAGAATGTCGTTTTGTGGTAGTTCAGAATGAAAGCTGACACAGAGAATGGGTTTGTGCTGCCACAGCCTTGAGAGATTTCAGCAAAGATCAGGTTATTTCTGGTGCAATGATATGAGTAAGAGGGAGTGCAAGGGAGAACCTGCAGCCTAAATAGATGAGAAGATAAAAAAAAATGGGCCTGAAAGTGTGAAGTTACACAGGCAGAGCTGGGGGAGTTGGCAATGCAGTCAGGTGCTCCAGAACTTGGGCATGGACTTTAGGGATGGTGGGAAAAGAGGTGGATGACATTGTCTGGCAGGGCTGGAAGCAAAATTTGGGATGGGGTCAAGCTTGAATTATGTGTGTTGGGCAAGACCTGTCCTGTCCTCTTCCAGACAAGATGTCCTCATCCTGAGCAACCTTCCCTGCTGGCTGGTTGGTTGGCTGAACAGAAATGCAGAGACGATGACTTCATCTCACTACTCTTTAACCAGCCAGATTTTGGTGCTGGCCTTGAAGTGGTGAATGGAGAATCCTTCCACACCAAGGAAACAAGGAATGAACACCTTCCAGGGCAGGGATGCTTGCTGAGTTGGGGTATCCTTACTCAGGAAGGTGTTCTAGCTGGAGAATACAAGGCTCCAGAGAGTCCTTCCAGAGCCTTCCAGTACCTGGAGGGGTACAGGAAAGCTGGGGATGGACTTTTGACAAAGATGTGTAGAGACAGGATGAAAGGGAAGAGTTTCAAGCTGATAGAGGGAAGATGGAGATGAGATCTCTAGGAAGAAATCCCTTCCTATGATGGTGCTGAGCCCCTGGCCCAGGTTTCCCAGAGAAGCTGTGGCTGCCCCATCCCTGGCAGTGTCTCACCCCAGGTTGGATGGGGCTTGGAGCACCCTGGGCTGTGGGAGGTGTCCCTGACCATGGCAGAAGGGTTGGAACTGGATGAGCTTTAAGGTCCATTCCAACCCAAACCATGCCATGATTCTATGAATTTATGTATCACCCTTTCTCTCCCTCAGCTCCACAAGGAGTAAGAAGGCTTATTGTGTTACCAGTTTGCTGCAGTAATGTTATTTTTGGTTTTTTTTTGGCCTTACTCATCTCTCACTCAGATCTGTGCCAGATTCTCAGACCTCTGACTTTGGTTTCTGTTGGTGGAGGTTTTAAGCCTGCATGTCCTCATTCACCTGCCTTTAAACCAGGGTTAACCTACGTTCAGTTCAGGCATTCTTCTATTTTATTTTGGCTGCCTGGCAGCTACTTTAAATCAGGCCCACTGGGTGCCGGCATACAATAGGTTCCTTCCACCAAGCATCTCAGATGCTTCATTGAGTCTAAATAACTCCTTTGGTGCTTTTTGCTCATGTGGGGCATATTCCTTGCCCTGAAGGGCACTGGGAGTGAGTTCAACATGCCATGGCTTGTAACCAGGCAGGGAAACCACCTCAGTGAGTTACAAGCCTCCATACTCATTTGTGGCAGCAGCTCTTTCATTATGACCACCACGAGCTCTTCATGTGGTGGAGCACAAACCCACGGAGGTATCTTCTGCAAACTCTTGCCTAACACCAGCTCCCCTCTTACAGTAACCACTGGCCAGGAAATTGCAAGCTGTACACCCCAATTCTTACTCCTGACCTACTTCTCTCCTTCCCGACAAGCTGAGCCCGTTGGGGTTGTCCCCTCTTGTTTTGTGGGGACAACACCAGCCTGCATTTTCCTCTTCATTGCTTTGGCATTGGGTTGGTGGCAGCTCCTGTGCTGATGCCACCAGCTTGGCTGGAGAGATGCTCTGCCTGGGTGAATGGTGAGGTAGCTAATGAAGAAAATGCAAAAGCAGTTAATTAAAGATGTCTGGTCCATGGCTCATGAGGTTTTTGCAGCTACCAGCTGCAAACCACCCACCTCTCAGCAGGGCACATGTTGGTGAGCAGGGAGGATTGGCCAAATGAAAGGGGCAAGGAGGGTTTTTACTCCTAATGGCATCGTTCTTAGGGTGTGTAAATCTGAGCCTGGTTGTTTCTGTAGGTGTTGGCTTTTGTGATGAGGTAGGTGGCTTCCTTTCATTCCCAGCATTCTAAGAACATGGCCAAGGAGTTTAGTTTGGGGAGACCTCATCACTCTCTACAACTCCCTGAAAGGAGGTTGGAGCCAGGGGGGGTCGGGCTCTGCTCCCAGGCAACTCTCAGTCAGACAAGAGGCCATGGGCTTAAGCTCTGCCAGGGGAGGTTTAGGTTGGATATTAGGGAGAAATTCTTTATGGAGAGGGTGATCAGACATTGGAATGGGCTGCCCAGGGAGGGGGTGGATTCTCCATCCCTGGAGGTTTTTAAGAAGAGCCTGAATGTGGCACTCAGTGCCATGGGCTGGGAACCACAGGGGGAGTGGATCAAGGGTTGGACTTGATGATCTCAGAGGTCCTTTCCAACTTGGGCTGATTCTGTGTGATTTTGTGTGAGTTGATGCTTCTTGTAAGCAGCACAGTCATATTGCCACCAAGAGCAAGCCTGGGTCACAGCTGAGGAGCAGCAAAACCAAAAAGCTTTGCTTTGTTTTGTTCCCTTTGCAGCAACCAACCCAGGCATCCCAACCAACCATCCCTGGGCATCTCTGGCTCTGAAATGTGGCTTAGAGCAGCCTTCAAACATTTGGCTGTTTTACCAGGAGGAGAAGACACCGCTGTAGGTGTAGTAGCATTCCCATGGTGTCTTCTCATAACCTGCTAGACCTATGGTCCCAGATTGGTATCCAAGCCATGTGGCCTTTCTTATGGCTTCCATCTTCTGCCCATCTCTCTCAACATCCTTTCCCTCTCCCCTGGCTCCCTGCTCCTTGTGTCCTGGGTTCCGTGAGGAAGAGTGTGGCCAGTAGGATGAGAGAGGTCATTCTCCCACTCTACTCTGTCCTGGTGTCTCCACATCTGGAACACTTCATCCAGCTCTGGGCTCCCCAGTTCAAGAGGACATCTTGGTTGCTCTTTGGGGGTCACTGACTGAGTAATCTCTGCTCAAAATACAATTTTTCTGGGCATAGCTATTTCTGAGAGAGTTTGAGTGGTTTTCCCAGTATGAAATCTCATGTTTCGTTTTTATCTACATCCTTAATAAACTCAATGTGTTTGTATCATCATCAAGGTTCCATGTTCCAGTGAATCAGTAGATTTGGTTCATCTTCTGTCTTCACTTGCCCCTACAGCTTTTAGGGTTTGTTTTTCACTTCAGACTTCTGAAATCTGTACTCCTGACCTGCTTCACACCATGAGGCTTCCAGACACCTGAATCTTTTTTCCCCTTAACAAGCATCTGGTGTCTGTCCAGCTGGTTTTGATAACAAGCCCTGATAAAGTTTTCTGATCATGTGCTACACAAATCCAGTCTCAAACTTCCCTTGCTGCTGGGTTTTCCTCAGAGGTTGCCAAGCAATCTGGCTGCTAAGCTGCTGCTCTTCAGATTTTCCCAATTTATGTGAAACCAAGATGGGGCCTGAAAACTTTGGGGTTGAAGAAGGTTTTGCAGCAAGTCTGCCCCACCCATGATAACAGCATTAAAAGACAAAATAAGGAAGAATTTGCACAGGAGCTCTTCAAAACAAGGGAGAACAATCTGTACCTCTTGATCCTCCAACTGATGAGAGGTGTGGAAGGGGGAAAGAGGGGTCCTACTCTCATTGGTCTCCTATCTTCATCATTATTAACTGTAATTATGAATATATGTCCAGAGAAACAGCACTGAGACCTCATGGAAGGGCACTTTGTTTTGAGATTAGTTTTCACCTTTCCAGATGACCACAGCAACGTGAAGGAAAAGACCTCTTAGCTCATGGTGCCAGGAGTTGCAAGAGAACTTGGAGTAGAGGAGAAAAAAGTCCTCAGGCCAAAGGAATCCAAGTGACCACACTGCTAAATGATTCTGCAGGAGAATGTGCAGCAGTGAGCAGGAAGTTGGCACCAGACCAAGTAAATAAAAAAATAAAAATGTCCTAGAGCTCCTTTTTAATTGGGTTGGTAAATGGTCCAAGGGAGAATGATGCTGGTGGAAGGGAATATCTTGGTGACAGAAAGGTGTCTGTGTTTTCGTGCTCCAAATTTGTCATCTTGTGTTGACCTGGTTCTGACTTTTTCCATGAGGTAGCTCTCTCAGCACTGCTAACCAGTCTGTGTTACTCATGTGCCAACATCCCTACCAGGATCGGAAGGGAATTACTGTAATTTTAACTCTTAGAAGTTACTTGGGCTGCTGCAGATCATTTGCCAAAGCTCAAGTGGTAGGACATTGAGGGATTATCTAATGGACAAGGTAGTCAGCTCTATCCTGTAGTTTCCTGTAGTTAAGTAAACTCCTTGAAAACTTCAAAGGATGAGTGTTTCTTGATTTTATTTTTTTTTTTTTTGTCAGTTTGCTCCCATGCTTAATATCCTTAGGACAGCCAGCTGGGTCAACCTGCACCTGCATGAAACTTTAAGAGTGCCTGGTTGGAGACAAGATAGGAAACAAGCAAAGTTAGGATCACATATGCTGCTAAATACCTAAATCTGGGTGAAGTTATATTAGTGTTTGGAGGTAACTCAAGGTGTGCACAGGAGCTGATTGTTGTGGTTGCAGATTGATGTTTCCTTGGATCAATGCTCACTCAAGGAATGGTATGAAACCTCTGGCTGTGCCATGAGTTTAGGTTATCCCACCTGATTTTACCTGGAATAGGTATGTGAGGGTTTAGGCTTAGTGGCACAGCTGGAGGGAATGACCCCTCAGCAGCAAAAGTTGGGACAAATCGATTTTTTTTGGTTTTGGACAAATCGATTCTATGATTTTATACTGGATGTGGCACTTAGTGCCATGGTCTAGTAACCACGGCAGCAGTGGATCAAGGGTTGGACTTGATGATCTCAGAGGTCCCTTCCAACCCAGATGATTCTATGATTCCAACACATCTCCAGTTAGCACAGCTGGATCTGCAGAGGAGTCTTTCATAGAACCATGGAATGTCAGGGGTTGGAAGGGAATTCTAGAGATCACCGAGTCCAACTCCCCTGGAAAATCAGGATCACCCAGGAATACATCCAGGTGGGTTTTGAAAGTCTCCAGATAAGGAGACTCCATTCCTGGGCAGCCTGGGCCAAGGCTTCCTCACCCTCACAGTAAGGAAGTTTCTCCTTATGTTAAATCCTGTGTTCCAGCTCCAACCCAATATTCCTTGTCCTGTTCCTGGGCACCACTGAAAAAAGATTGGCCCCTTCCTCCTGACACCCACCCCTCAGATATTTATAGACATTGATAAGATCCCCTCTCAGCCTTCTTTTCTCAAGGATGAACAGCCCCAGGGCTTTCAGTCTTTCTTCACAGGAGAGATGCTTTCACCTGAAAGAACTTTGCCCCTCATTAGGGAATTGCACCCCTGAGCTCTGCACTCCTGAAATTTTGCCTTCTGCTGTATTTGCCCATGGAGTGTTGGCAGGGCCAAAGAAGGGTCACACCTCCCTGAGATGGCAGCCAACAAAACAACCATCTGTGTCCTCACAAACCAGCACCCTTTAGAAACACAGAACATGTTTATCTGAGGACTTCAAACCCAGGTCTTCTTTAAATAAACCCACCTGCAGTGCCAGACATCCACCTACACCAACCCCGTAGCAACCAGGGGAGAAATGCTGCTTCAGTCTGCTCCAGATTGGGCTCCAGCATGGAGAAAATTATGATTGCACTTAGCAGCTCATAGAATCCCAGACAGCTTTGTGTTGGAAGGGTCTTTAAGCATCATCTAATTCCATTCCTGATGCTATGGGCAGGGACACCTCCCCCAGCCCAGGTTGCTCCAAGCCCCATCCAACCTGGGCTGAGACACTGCCAGGGATGGGGCAGCCACAGCTTCTCTGGGAAACCTGGGCCAGGGGCTCAGCACCCTCAAATTAAAGAATTTCTTCCTAAGATCTCATCTCAATCTCCCCTCTCACAGCTTGAAATTCCCTCCTCCCCATCCCATCACTACATGAATGATGCTAAACTCAGATTTCTCTTGGTAGCCTCTAGCCCTGCTGCAGTAGAACATAAAGTCCATAGAAAATTTAGGAATTTTTACCAAAATTTTACTCATAAACTGAGATAGCTGGAGAAAAATTACCAAGTGACACCCAGCAGATTGACATTACAGAGAGACCAGCAAAAAAATCACTGGGTAAATGCCCAGTTATCCAACTAATTACCTGCTTGGAAAGGAATTTAGAAAGATGAGTTCGACACCACACTTCAAATGCTGCTTTGGGGGAAAGGAACTCCCACCCTAAAACCAACAAACACATTTCCACTGCTCAGCTTTAGCTCTGGGCTGATGCTATCTCTGAACAGGGGGTGGTGGAACAAGGTGATCTTTAAGGTCCCTTCCAACCCAAATCATCCTGGGATTCTATGCTAATCTCTTTGTCATCAGTGAACTGAGTGATTTCTTTGCCTCATCAAAAAGGCTTCTTTAGAAGTAAATAATGACACAGAGGTATTTTCTATTATTTTTTATTATCATTATTACACAAAGATAAATAAGCAGATAAGTTATTACTAAGTTTTACACCAGCATAAATAGAATGATATAAATAGACATTTCAAATTATAAACTAATGATGTGTAAAGAGGTCCTGGTACTTTTTTCAGTGTGGCACAGGAAGGTGTCTGGATTCTGACTTGGTAAAGAAAATGAACATTTTGCAGGAAAATCTTACTATTTTTTTTTAAACTGCAATGTCTTAATTTTTAATAAGTTTGTCTAAATTCTATCTAGTCATTATGGCTTTGGTTTTGCAGATACTGCATCAGGCCCCTTCATTTCATCTCTGTTAAGCAGGGAAGTTCTCCTCCTTGTCTCCCTGTTCTGCCCCTCCTGGCTCCCTTTATCCCTGGTGTCGGATCAAGGGGGTGACACAGGTGCAACCCACGGTGATGATTTTCTTCTCCAGCTGGAATGATTGGTGGCAGCCCTTCTGCTCCCTCCGGAGTACCAGGATCTCCTGTTTGATGGGGACGGAGTTGAGGCTGTGGTCCAGTTGCCCATCTGGGCTCACACACCTGGAGTGGAGGCACTTGGCCTCAGCAATCAGCCGGGGGAAGCGGTTGTGATCCTCGTCAATCCTGGAAGTTGGCATGGAAAGGAAGGATTTGGAATGGAAAATGTTTCTGCATCTCCAGAGGCCTGGTAGTTTGGATCATGATGGGTTCCAAGGTTGGGTGAATTTACCTCCTGGAAGATTGCCTATTGAAGGGGCAGTAGATCCCCACTACAGTATTTTTTTTTTAAAGAAATTAAGTGTGAATAAGTAAATACTGGAAGTTTTTAAGTGTGAGACAAGCTGGGATGGCTTAAAACTGCCTTTGCTTAGGACTTGCTTCAAATAAGCATTGGCTTTAAAAGACCAATCAAAAAAAAAAAAAAAAAAATCTTCCCAGGCAACTCTCAGCAAGACAAGAGGGCAGGGTCTCAAGTTGTGCCAGGGGAGGTTTAGGTTGGATATTAGAAAGAATTTCTTTATGGAGAGGGTGATCAGCCATTGGAATGGGCTGCCCAGGGAAGTAGTGGGTTCTCCGTGTCTGGAGATATTTCAAAAGAGCCTGGATGTGGCACTGAGTGCCATGGGCTGGGAACTGCAGTGGTAGTGGCTCAAGGGTTGGACTTGATGGTCTCTGAGGTCCCTTCCAACCCAGCCAATTCTATGAACAGTGTCCTGATTTCTATTCTATAATTAGAAATTAGTTGAACCTCCCTACATGTCAAATGACTAATGGACCCAAAGACCTTCATCTCCTCTCCAAAACATAAAATGTCCTCGGGGTCTGATGCTGATGTTTTCAAACCACCTTGGAATTCAATGCAATGTTAACCCTCTGGGGTCTTTTTGATGTTCTCTTCAGTAAATAATGATTCTGAAGGCTGACAAATCTGGGTTTGTTCATCTTTGAGAAGAGAAGGCTTAGGGGAGACCTTATGACCATGTCATAAGGGGCTGCAAAGAAGATGGAGACTCCCTATGGACAAGGAGTCCCATGGACAAGCCAAGGGGCAATGGGCACAAGTTGCTCCTGAGGAGATTCTGACTGGACACAAGAGGAAAATTTTCACTCTGGGGACAGTCAGAGGTTGGAATGGTCTCCCAGAGGAAGTGGTGGATTTCTCCACTTTGGGAAATTTGAAGTTGCAGATCAACGGGGTGCTGAGACATCTCAGATAAGCAGTAATATTAATATTAAAATAAACAAATATTAATATTAAAGTAAACATTAATATTAAAATACATATTTATATTAAAATAAGGGTTTGGAACAGATGATCCTTGAGGTCCCTTCCAACCTGACATTCCTGGATTCTATGATTCTAAGTTAAATATACAAATCAATCAATTAAATTACTGATGTAATTTTTTTGCCTTCTGTATGGCAAGCCTGGACCATGTTTTATTTAATTTTAAAATATTTTAGTATTTTAATAAAGTATTTTAATATTAAAAGAAATAAATATTAATATTAAATTCAATAATTATTAATATAAGAATCAATAATTATTAATATTAAAATAAATATTTATATCAAAATAAGGGCTTGGACCAGATGATCCTTGAGGTCCCTTCCAACCTGACATTCTCGGATTCTATAATTCTAAGTTAAACATACAAATCAATCAATTAAATTACTGATGTAATTTTCTTTGCCTTCTCTATGGCAACCCTAGACCATGTTTTTTTCTCTGTGCTCCATTCTGCATTGATGGCATTTCAGAGGATTGTATGGACTGTGGGTACCCTCATGTTTCCAAAATCTCTCCACAGTAAAACACTGATAATAAATCAAAGATATAAATCAAGGCAAGACCTTGGCATTATTTTTGACCAGGGCAATCAGTCTGTTTCTAGACCATAGTGACAGAGGTCATACCTGTAATCCCAGGGAGACAGAGAGCGGCTGCTGACATCAACGTGAGTTTTGGTGTCCTGGTTCCTGTTGCTGATGCTGATGTTGACTCTGACTGTTTGAGGGAATTTTGAGTCTTTTTGGGTCAGGCATCCAGCATACACTTGCTTGAAGAGGCTCTCTGCCTTGAGTCCAGGCTGCATCACCTTCCCATGGGCAGCACTGCTAGCTGCCAGCATGGCCAGCAGCATGGAGAGCAGTGACCTGACCTGAAGACAATTGGTGAATTTAAGGGACAACACAAATAGAATCATAGAATCATTAAGGTTGGAAAGGACTTCTAAGATCATCGAGTCCACCTGGCAATCCAGCACCACCACCCAACTAAGCCATATCTTCAAGTGTTAGTTAGGTCCATATGGTTTTTGAAGACTTCCAGGAATGGTGACTCCACCACTTCCCTGGATGTAGAACTGCTGTAAGGCATCATCTTCAATACCTGAAAGGAACCTACAGGGAGGATAGAGAGGGACTTTACATAAGAGTGTCCAGCTACAGGACAAGGGGAAATGGCTTTAACCTGGAGGAAAATAGACTGGATATTAGGAAGAAGTTCTTCAGTATGAAGGCAGTGAAACTCAGGAACAGATTGCCCAGAGAAGCTGTGGATGCCCCCTCCCTGGAGGTGTTCAAGGCCAGGTTGGATGGGGCTTGGAGCAGCCTGGGCTGGATGAGAGGTGTCCCTGCCCATGGCAGGGTGGTTGGATCTCTAAGATCCCTTCCAGCCTAAGCCATTCTATGATCATCTGCCTAACAACTTGTCCTACAGTCAGCTTTGCTGGTATCTGGAGTCTATACTGTAGGCTGGAATGAAAATATTCTGTATATCACACCTACTCTTGCTCTCATAAACTGATTCTTACAGTGCTGACAGGTATGGCATAACACTCGCTTGTAATTTGGGGAAAAAACTAAAATTGTAGCAAATAATATAATAAAGAAGAGAGCAGAAATCTGTCAAATCAGGGAGCAAAACGCAAAGCAAGTCCTTACCAGAGAAGCACAAAAGGTGGGAGTCATCTTCCTTCCTTCTCTTCCTTTGCCTGATGGTTGTGCTGGGCTGTGTCGAGCCGAAGGTGTCTGGACAGATTTGCTGCTGGACTTTTTATAAAGGCTTTTGGGCTGTCCTAGTTAATGTGGAGTAGGTGGTTTTTTGGTTTGGTTTTTTTTTTTTTTTTTCCCAACCTTACCCTGTGGTTTGTGACCATACCTTAAATGAAGAAGTGTCTGTCTATATATTCCATTAACGCAGGTGGAAGACAGGATATGGGCATCTACCCCTTCGTGGAGCTGTAGATGATGTCATGACTTGAGCCATGTCACTCAAGTGGTGGCAAAACTCAGTGTTGATACCAGAAAACCACACACACACACACAAAAAAAAAAAAAAAAAAAAAAATTGGCATGCACCAAGCACAAAATCTTAAATTGGGCCTGGAGTCATCATCCAGTCAAACACAATTGATGCTTTTCATGGTCTTGACTTGGGGTACTGTAGGTATCAAACCCACCCTGGCTCTGCCAAACTGGTTCTGTCTTCTGCTAGGCTGATCTGATGCTCTTTTCATCCCAGATATTGGACATTTCCCCCCTCATCCAATTGGTCTCCATACTTCCATGTGCTGCCACTTGTTCTAGTGCCTAGAGACCCTTTCTTAAGACCCCTCATTTTTTTTTCTTTTCTTTCCAATTTCCTAGTCTGAATCAGGTTATTTTTATTCATGTCTACACTTCAAGAGTCATATGTCAGTTCTGACAAAATGCTTTGTGATAGAGAATTCCCAAATTCTGTCATTCTTCATCTTGGGGGAAAAACAACCATAAACATTGATTTTGAGCTTGCCATTTTTTCATTTCACTTTAGGCTCTTGTCTTGATGAGGAAGGGCTAAGGAATAGAGTGATCCTAAGGAAAGGGATCTGGGAAATGTGAGGGGTGTAGTTCAACCTTCCATTGCTAAGTCAAGGAGAGAAGAGGGATTTTATAGAAACTTTGTGAAGGTTGTGAGGTACCAAACAACTCTTTTTGTGAGCAGGAAGACTGGAAGGAACTGCAGACACCTCCTTCATGGTATAAAGATGATAATATGCTACACTTGAAAATTTTGGGAGCTAAAGTATCTTGCATGGGGTGGCCCCAAGACATTAAAACTCCCTGTGTGACAGTGATCAATGAGCCCATGTGCCTCCCTAGCCCACCCTGTTTTGTCTCCATCCTTCTATGACCAATACACTGCAGCTATAACTCACCCTGCCATGTCCATATTTAAATCTACATGTTCAAGTGGACATTCTCCATTTGACTTGGTGACAGTCAGGATCCCTTTCTCCCATTCAGGGATCTATTTCTAGATTTTTCACTAAGATAATGTAAGGAGGTTGCAGACCTGGAGAGGTTGGGCTGCTTCAAGGCTGTTCCCTCTTTGGGTCAACTTTGTTGCTCTGGCTGATAGCAACTGCTTTGCTTATTGTTTCTTCTTAGCCAAATGCCCTTGATGAAGCCTAAATTCTCATGAAAAGCTGTGGACTTGACTCTGAAAGGAGACCTTACCTGCTAGGAGCTGTGTCTGTATTCATTCATCTCATCAGTGTTCAGGGATTCATATCAATAGCACTTTAGTGAGTATTTTGGCCACTGAGATGTATAAGATGCTCAGGGACAGAGTCCTTCTGTGGCATCCTTCAGTATCCTTTGCTGGATGCTCAGAGCTCTGCAGTTACACCATTAGCAAAGTAGAGATGGGAAAATTTCAAAGAAAGCAACTACTGGACTAGAAATTAGAAATTTGAGGTCTCCTCCCAGGCAAATATCCCAACTGCTAGCCTATGGAGTCTTCTTACTTCTTCTCTCCAACAAATCCTTCATAGCATAGCTAACTGGGACAACTCAATGCCTCCCAAGGACTCCCCACCCAGAGGCTCAGATCTCTCAAGGTGCAGCTTCTCCAGTGATGCTGATTGTAATAAACCACCTATGCCATTGTTCTCATGAGGTTCCTAAAAAGTTGTTTGGAGAGCAGGTGGTTGATGGCCAGGCACAGGAGTGTTGGTGCTTGATGATCTTCAGAGGTCCATTCCAACCCCTGACATTCTGTGATTTAATGATGCTTCTTGTAGGCTGAATATCAGAGGTGCTTGAAAAGGGCTTCAGGTTTAGAAAGTGTGTGAATGTTGAGTATATCCCTCTCTTAAACACATCTTTCTTAGTAAATTACTCTCATCACTGTGATCTGAAAGTAAGTTATGAGTAGCTACTATGTGCATCATAAAGTAATAGTCTTGGTGTGCTGGTGTGTGCCTTTCCTCATCTCTAGTTTTGGTGATACTTTCAGACAAAAGTGATGCAAACTAGGTGTGTTTTTTATGTTTGCTCACTATTTACATCTAGGTCCAAATTTTACTCACCTTGTACCATCCAAAGAAGGATTTAAATAAGTGTCAAATTTAGTTTGTGGTTTCTGGGACAGCCACGACCTCTATCAGCTTGCTTAAAAGATGCTGATGCTGGAAAAGCTACATGTACAATTCAGTTTCCTTCTTCGAGTTAGAGGTGTCCAAGTTAAAGGAAATAGTTCCCTCAGAAGGGGTTTTCCCTAATGCCATTTACTGAAATATCCATTCAAAGTGGGTCAGTTAAATTAGATGTCAAAAACCTGCAAGGTAGCGGAAGGTCAGGTTCAAGCAGCCTGACCCTAAATCCAGACTCATCTCCTCTAACTGTGTCAGTGGTTTGGGTTACCTCAGTCCTTGAAAGGTGAACAGTGAAGCATTCAACCCCAGCTCATGTAATGCAACATTGCCAGGGTAAAAATGAAACATACCCAAAAAACTTTCCGTGGTTTATTTTGAGCCATGAGCTCCTTGCTTTGCAGGTGTCACAGGCAAGATGTGAGGGTGGCAGGAGAAAATAAACATCTTGAAAATGCTTCTGATGGCTCTGAAGAGCCCAAACAAAACTTTCATGTTTCTGATTCCAAGATCTCTCCAATTTCCAAGTATTATTTTCCCATTCTTCCTGGTCTGAAGTCAAAACTAAAATCGAACATGATTTTTTTCATGTAGTTAGAATCTATCCCATGGCCTTTGTTTTATTTTGACACTCAGCTCTCCAAACTACCAGTTTCATATAAAAAGGACTATATCTTATGTTTTTCCTATTTTTATGGACATAAAAATCCCCTAGTTTTGTGAACTATGTGTGTGATATTGTGGGCAGGGGTTATAAAAACACCGTGATATTGCAAAGCTGTAGGTGCTGTGACTTTCTACCCTAATTAGCTTAACCAATGAACAATTAGTGCTGCATTCATCAGGAACTGAGCCACTAGTAAAAATTACTGAAAACAAACAAATAAACAAAATTTACAGATTATCTAAAGTCTTTTGAAATCAAACATGGCTCATTTGAAGTCAAACTTTTGGCTCTGGTGGGAGCTTTCTTGAAATTATTGTTGCTACTGAAGTACCTGACCCAGCTGAAATCCTCCAGGCACCCAAATTTCTGTGTATTGGCCTTGGATGACACTTTCTCCCTTTCAAGTCACAGTGAGGGTCAATGGCAGAGCTTTTGTGTCCTGACTGAGATTGCTAAGTGTCAGGGTTTAACACTGGCCTGGCAATTAAACCAAATAACAGATGCTCTCAGTTAATCTCCTTCCCCTCCCTGATAAAGAAAGGAGAGAGAATAAGGGAGAGAGACTGATGGGTTGGAAACTGAACTACACATCCTTAATGAAACAGCATTGATAAATAGGAAAAATGACTAAATCTATACAAATATACAGGAAAATTGATCCCACGTTCCTCCATCCACTCCCCCAATAACTCTCACGTCACCACCGAGGCTGCAGGGCAGCCCTGGGAAAGTCCAGGCTGGAATCCTGGGGTCAGCAGCAGTTGGGAGCTGGAGGCAGGAACACACAGATTCAGGCTGGCATGGATCAGGAGCACAGGCAGAGGAAGGGATGGAATCCTCCCAGGATGCCAAAACAAACAGGGACAGGTGAAGAAGGGGAAGCAGGAAAGGGTTTGACCCTCGGGATCCCTCAGATTTATCCTGAGTATGAGGTGTATAAGATGGAATACTATGTTTGGTCAATTTTGGCCATTTATCTTGGTTTCAGGTGTGACCTTTTTATTCCTTTTCTCCTTCTGGAGGGCCAAATGTTCCTCAGAGCTGAGCAGTTCCTTGGTTCTGCAGCCCATTCTCCAGCTGTAACTATAACCATGGGGTGGGATCAGTCCCAGCAGCAGACACTGCCTGAGAAACTTGCTGTTCATTTCAGGAAGTGCAGCTCCTGACAAGAGCTGGAAGCAGAAGTAAAAGACAGAAAATCCCCTTTATCCTGGCCCAAACCAGGACACAGAGCATTCAAAGAGAAGGGGCAGATATGTCCAAACACTTTAAAATAATTTTTCAGTCACTATCAGTTAAGTTTATAGTGATTTTTGGAAAAGAGAAAACCTTTCTGTTTACGTGTAGGAAGGTCCCAGACTGGTTTGGGTTGAAAGGGAAAGCTCCTCTAATTCCAACTCCCCTGCCATGGGCAGATACTTATTTTTTTCTTGTTGGAGACAATGCATTTTCCTCCTCTGGAGTGCACATTCTTATAAATCCTTATAAATCAGGCAACACTCTTCCTCCTACATACGAGTACTGCAAGACCCACTGGGAATTATGGAGGTAATTTCTTGGAGATCAGTGATTACACTGAGCCTGAGGCTCCTGGTTGTCTGTGAGAAACTCAGAATTGGGGCAAGGCTCTAAGCACCCTGATTAAACAGTGAAGTTTCATTTTAGTATAGTTTCATTTTATTTTAGCTTCATTCAGTCCTGTTCTGAGTGGATGGTTGGATCAGAGAGGTCACCTTCAAACTGGTGAAATCACTGCACTGAGCTCCTACCACTCATCTCTTTCATAGGAGGCATGACAGAAAAGGTAAAAAACCTCTTATTCCTCTAGTAAGCAGCTCTACTGTTCCTCCTCAACAGCTGTAGTAGAAATCATCATCTCTTCCTTCATGCCTAAATTTTCCAGACAGAATTAAATGGCTCTCAGGTTTATTCATGAGCTGTGGTTGCAGTCAATGGGTGCCACATCTGCTGGGTGACCACCATCTAAGAGATGGAGGAGTCAACACAAAGGAAGGAGACCACTCAGTTCATCTTTTTGATTGTTGTTTGGAGGGATAGGGGGGAAAAAAAAGCTTCCAGAGAGGTGAATTAGACATCATAAGAGGCAGGAATTCTATGCCTGCTCTGTGGTAATTAGTAGATCATTAATATGTGAAGTCTAACGTGGTCTGGATAAGTGGAGAAGGGTTTTATGGCACCAGGAGGTGGGTGCAGGGATATAATTGCTCAGATGACAACTGGACCCTGATCAGGACTTCTTGTGCTATTGCAGTGTCCAAAGGTTCATTATAAAGCTGGGCCAAATTAGCACCTAACACCTAATTTTAGAGGAGAGGATTTCCTGGCCAACACAACCTGTTGCATCAAGTAACAAAGTTGGCAGAATATATTCTTGGTTTTTTTTGTCATTCTGGTAGCTCCAGTTTTTCCTGGGATGAGGGCCTCTGCTCACTGTAGATGCCAAAATGAGGATGAAAGAAGCAATATGGGACCAGGCAGAGGAGGACAGGAGTTAGGGACATTTTGTGGTACTTAGCTTGAAGAGGAATCAAACTCTAATGTGAAGCTGCACCATCTCTGACTTATCAGGACCATGGGCTACAGCAAAGGGAAGGAAAAAAAAAAAGAGAGCTCTTCATCTGGGAGGATAGGCTTCAGGTAGAAAAGCAGAAATATTGGGAAATATCCTGCAGGACAACTAAACTGAGCAGGAAGGCCTGGAGGACATATATGGAGAACACAATGGGGTGTTTATGAGGTTGTTTATGGACAGATCTTCAGAAGGAATAAGGTGTCTGGTGGAAAGCATGGACTGAAAACCTAAATAGTGTGCAAGGGATCTTGAGAGAGGGATGTAGGGTGGGACCATGTCTTGAACTGCAAGACCAGCACTGATGTTTAATGAGAGGAACTCATGGAAGGTTTTGGTGATAGCAGAATGATGGTCAAAGTGGGGTTAAATCAGAAAAGCAGATTTTTTTCATTTAGAAAAGCCATCACTTTTGTGAGACAGTGGCAGGAATCCACTTGCAAACCTGGCTGGTATGAGAAGTGCTAAAGGAAAGTTTGAGAAATGCAACAAGTGGCTGATGAGAGGTGATCTAGATTGAAAACAGATTAAGAGGGGTGGTTAAGATCTTCCTTAAACACCAATAACTTAACATTTATATGTTAAATAATCTCCTCATTTATATATTTTTATGGTTATCAATGATTTTAATGACCAGATAATTTTGTTATCCATTCAAGATCTCTCTCAGTGTTTTATGTGCAGGCTTTCAGAGACATCCTGTAACAACACATTTTACAGCCTGCACAAGAAGAAACCCTTCATGCATAAATTGGCTCAGATTCAAGCTGCTGGAATGGTTTATACAAACAATTCACTCATTTTGAAATTCTCTGTTTTCTTGTGTCTCACCCACACTTTGTCCCCTTGCCAGGAAGCAGGACCTGGGCTCCCTGCTTTTTCCCCATGACCAGCAGCTCCTGCTTGCACTCTTTTCCAAAAGTTCCATATGAAATGCCATTTACTGGAGGCTGAGATATTTATTTCCCATCCCCAGTTGGTAGAGGGACAAGTTCTTCCTCTTCTCCTTCCCTCTTGGGCTGTGCTTTCAAGACACACAAGGGACACTTCAGTAGAGTCTGTTATGACAGGACAAGGAGTGATGGTTTAAAACTAAAAAGAAGGGAGAATTAGGAGGAAAATTTTTACACTGAGGATGGTGAGACACTAGCCCAGGGTACCCAGGGAGGTGGGAGATGCCTCATCCCTGGAAACATTCCAGGCTTCTGAGTAGCTTGATGGAATTGCTCACAATTTTGTTTTATGATGACTTGGAACAAAGTATCTTCCTTCAATAAGGACCAAAAATCCAGTTTCTCTGCACAGTAGATTATCTTATTAAAAGAAGTCAAAATGTTGGAGGTTGTTTGTTGATGATTTTAGGTATGGTTTGGGTTTTTTTTTTTTATTTCCAATGAGTTTGTGAATCATTTTGTCCCCCCTGGGAATGTTCTGGGAAGCAAAAAATAGCATGGAACCTCCAAGTGAATGAGGCTGAGCTTTCTCCTCTATGGAGTGAACACAGCAGGACAAAATCCCACTCCTTTCTCTGCTGAGCAGTGTAGGACAAGGCCATTCCACTTATTCCTGGCACAGCAGGGATGAAGGGGATTGCAGACATTGTCACGTGTGTCAGATGCATGTGACTGTCACCACGTCCCATGTCACTTCATGGCTGCCAATGTGAGTTGGTTTTTCCACTGACTTAAGTGCTGTGACATATCCTTCCACTTCCAGTTATGAGAAAATGAGGAGTAATGATGAGTAAAATCAGGAAAGAAACAATTCTTAGAAGTTACCAAGTTCCTTGGTCTTCTGAAAATACCAAAGTGACCCAATTTGTGTTCACTGCAGGCTCTTTGAGGTCCAAACCACTTTAGAAGCAGCCTGCAGTGATTCTGCACGAAGAACACTCCCTGTTCACAATAAACTACACCGTGGTGCAAATCCACCATGAGAATCCACCATGAGACTAGTGGAGTCCCTCAGGGGTCGGTACTGGGATTGGTGTTGTTCAATATCTTCATCAACGACTTGGATGAGGGTATAGAATGTACCCTCAGCAAGTTTGCTGATGACACTAAGCTGGGAGGAGTGGCTGACACACCAGAAGGCTGTGCTGCCATTCAGAGAGACTTAGACAGGCTGGAGAGTTGGGCAGAGAGAAACATGATGAAATTCAACAAGGGGAAGTGTAGAGTTTTGCATTTGGGGAAGAACAACACGATGTCCCAGTATAGGCTGGGGGCTGACCTGCTGGAGAGCAGTGTAGGTGAAAGAGACCTGGGGGTCCTGGTAGACAAGAGGATGACCATGAGCCAGCAATGTGCCCTTGTGGCCAAGAAGGCCAATGGCATCCTGGGGTGCATTAGAAAGGGTGTGGTTAGTAGGTCAAGAGAGGTTCTCCTCCCCCTCTATTCTGCATTGGTGAGGCCGCACCTGGAGTATTGTGTCCAGTTCTGGGCCCCTCAGTTCAAGAAGGACAGGGAAGTGCTTGAAAGAGTCCAGCGCAGAGCTACTAAGATGATTAAGGGAGTGGAACATCTCCCTTATGAGGAAAGGCTGAGGGAGCTGGGTCTCTTTAGTTTGGAGAAAAGGAGACTGAGGGGTGACCTCATCAATGTTTTCAAATATGTAAGGGGTGAGTGTCAGGGAGATGGAGTTAGGCTCTTCTCAGTGGTGACCAGTGATAGGACAAGGGTAATGGGTGTAAATTGGAGCACAGGAGGTTCAAATTGAATATTTGGAAAAATTTTTTTCCTGTAAGGGTGACAGAGCCCTGGAACAGGCTGCCCAGGGGGGTCGTGGAGTCTCCTTCACTGGAGACATTCAAAACCCGCCTGGACACGTTCCTATGCGAAGTGCTCTAGGTGGCCCTGCTCTGGCAGGGGGGGTTGGACTAGATGATCTTTCGAGGTCCCTTCCAACCCCAAGGATTCTATGATTCTATGATTCTATGAATATTCTGCAAAATGCTTTTGGATGTAGAAGAAAATGCAATTTTATTAGGCATTCATTGTCACAGCTGCCAGGTTTCCAGAAGTGTTGCACTCAGCCAAAAAGGCCATTTTGCAGAGGAAATAAATATGGATGTCTCCACATTCATGTGGAAAATTTAAGAAGAGTTCTGTAAACCTGATGTAATCCGTTTTCTTATCTGAGCCACTCAAAACCAGACACTCAACACCCAAAAGCTTTTGAGCATTGTTTTCAGGAAGGACCACTCTCAGTTCTTGCTTTCCAAGAGGAAGAGCATCATTTTTTTTCTCCCTTTTCTTCTCATTATTCCCTCAGGAGAAGAAGAACCAAGACACACCTCTTGGTCAACTACAATTTATCTGCTCTTCCCTTAGACACATCCAGGTTCTGCCAGGCCTTGAGAGCATTTAACCAAGTTTAAAATATCTTTTTCTCTTCTCTGAGGGAATAAAAGCCACCTGTGCACATGCAGAAAATCTCTGCCACAGGTATACTATGGAGAGTCATGAGAAGGGGGTATAAATATCCAGGAGCTGAATGCCCAATTGGAAGAAAATTCTGTATAGCTGTATATAATATTATAATACAATAGTATATAATAAGCTTATAATAGAAGAGTTATAAGAAAATCCACCTTTAATCATCCAAAACTTGTGTTTGGTTCTCCTCCAAAAGCTCATTGCAGCTACCCAAGTCAGCCTGTTCCTTCTAATCCTATTTCAAGATTTGGTGTAACTAAAGAGACTTAAAACTATTGGTACTTTTTAATCTTCTGGCAAGTTAAGTATGGCTCTTCCAAAAGGCATTGGCCATGGAGACCTGGCAGGAATGAAGTTGTGCTCCAGTGCATTCCCATGTGGAAAATGCAGAGACTGGGAGAGTGTGGCACTCCATGGAGCATCAGTGTCCTGCAGCAGACCTTCAAGATGCTTGGGGTACAATGATGCCACCCCTTGTTCTGTCCAGTGTGCATTGTCCTCCCCATTCACTCAGGAAAGAATAAAGTCATCAGGGATGATAATTATAATGAATTTATCATAGGATTGTGGAATGGTTTGGGTTGGAAGGGACCTTAAAGCTCATCCTGTTCCAACCCCCTGCATGGTCAGGGACACCTGCCCAGGGTGCTCCAAGCCCCATCCAACCTCGGCTGAGACACTACCAGGGATGGGGCAGCCACAGCTTAGTTGGGAAAACTATTCCAGTGTCTAATCACCCTCAAATTAAGGAATTTCTTCCTAATGTCCAACCTCAGTCTCCCCTCTTCCAGTTTTAACCCATTTCCCTTGTCCTCTCCCTACCCCCCCGTGTCCAAAGCCCTCCCCCAGCTTTCTTGGAGCCCCTTCTGATATTGGAAGGTTGCTCTGAGCTCACCTGGGAGCCTCCTCTTCTCCAGGCTGAACAAGCCCAATCCCTCAGCCTGGCTTCCCAGGGAGGTGCTCAGCCCTCTGAGCATTTGAGTGGCTCTGCTCTGGACACCTTCCAGGAGCTCTGTGTCCTTCTGATGTTGGGGACTCCAGACCTGGACACACAACTCCAGGTGGGCTCTCAGCAGAGCAGAGCAGAGGGGGAGAATCCCCTCCCTGGACCCCTGTCTGTTCTTCTTTTGCTGCAGCCCAGGACATGGTTGTCTCTGATCTTTTTTGCTGTTATATTGATATGCATTTGTTAATTTATTTATTGATAAGGTTTTTTTTCTTTCCTTGAAGGTACAGGTTCAGGAAACAATTTGATGAGTTGGGATGTGTCAAGTTGGACACCAAACTCATTGCGTGTCAGCAAAGCCAATTTCAAGGTCCATGGCTGCTTTCTGCATTTGCTGCAGCCTGGTGTGGATGGGAAGATTCAGAAAATGACCTTGTGTAACCTTGTGTGAGGTGCTGTGTGTGCTGTGGGCTGAGTGGCTCTGGGATAACTGATATGTTGTTTCCTGTGGGCCACACACCTTCACCCTGCAGGTTATGGTTAATTATCTTTCCTTTTTTTTTTTTTTTCCTTCATTAAATAAGTAAGAAAAGACACATGGACACCAGTGAGCTTTCAGGGATAAGTTACCCTTGGTCTTTATGATTTTCATTTTAATTTTAAATACAAATTACTGGGACTGGCAGTGCTCAGCAAAAGGGGTTGGGTAAACATACACTTGGTAAGGATGGGAAATAAAGCAGTTTGTATGTTAAATCCCAGCAGAACCACACTGACTTAGAAACCTGCTGAATGTTACAGGGCCTGCAAGCCTTGCATGTGATACTTTGAGTCTGTAGGGATGCTGGAGCAGACATGCACATGTAAGGGCAAGCAACTTTGTGGTGATGCTCATTAAACCCAAAAGCTTATCCCAAACCTTTACATCCTCAGATGCATCTCTGGAGGAGGTCAGAGGGGAAGCAGCTCCATCCAAGGATGGTGAGCTTGAGAGAGCCACATCTTCCCAACCTGATGGTTTCAACACTGCTCTAGCTGGTTGAAGGGGACCAAACCTCCCAGGAAGAAGGGCTTGGTTCCGTTTGACCAGCCAGAGCAGAGCTCCTAAGCAAGCAGCTCCCTTGGCTTCTCTGGGCCTGACCTGCAAGAGGAGTTAAATAGATTAGACAGGAGCACTGGTGCCAACCAAGGGAAGGATGATGCAGCAATGAGGACACCAGCTTAGGAGAACTCAGCTCTTTCCATCTTAGCTGACTTCTGGCACATCCATTTGGGCACAGACCTGGTGCCTGCACAGCACCCATGTGATGCCCAAGTGCAGGTTTGGTGGCTGGACTAGGGGAAGGTCTCACTAATCACAGAATGGTGGAAAAATGAAGTGCACTGGGTTGGAAGACACCTAAAGGTCATCTGCTTCCAACCCCCTGCCATGCCCTTCAGGTAACTTACTGTTCTATTAAGTCAGGAGCATTTAAGGATGGAGCACAACCTCAGGAGATAATTCTGAGTCCCTCTGTAAATGTTTCATAATTTAGTCTTGTTTTGTTACCTGGTCTCAGCTCCTGAGCCTGGACATGGGGAGTGAAGACAGTCTTCTGAAACTTGGAGGATTGGCATTTGCCCACCCTAAGCCACAGCAGAATGGGTCTGAAAATCACAGATTCACAGAATTATCAGAGCTGGAAGGGACCTCTGGAGATCATCCCACGCAACTCTTCCACTAAATCAGGATCCCCTGGAGCACCTCACACAGGACTGCATCCAGGTGGGGTTTGAATATCTCCAGAGATGGGGACTCCACAACCTCCCTGGGCATCCTGGGCCTTGGCACCCTCAGGGTAAAGAAGTTTTTTCTGATGTTTAGAGGTTCCAGTTTGTGCTCCTTGTCCCTCATCCCGCCCCTGGGAATTATTGAGAAGATTCTGGCTCCATCTTCCTTGCACCCACCCTTAAAATATTAATCCCTTTGTCCTTCTCTTCTCCAAGTTAAAGAATCAAGATGCTTCTTTTCTTCCCGCTGCTTTCTCTCTCCCTCCCTCTTCTCCTGCTTTCCTTTTAAATTTTTTTTTCTTTTTAAATAAATAAATAAAATTAAATAACAATTAAAAGAGGAAAAAAAAGGAAAGGAGGAAGGGGGGAAAGACACCTCCTTTGTCAATGGGATCACCTGCCAGTTGTCAGTCAAGCATCACTTTTCAGTGGGCTGCCCCCAGCCCTCCAGCTGTACCTGGGAGCCTCAGCAAGGAGACAGCTGCCAGAGCCATGAGCAGCAGAGCATGGAGCAGCTTCCAAACAGGACAAAAGCAGCATTTTTCCAACCCTCTGCATAGGCCCCTTTCCACAACCATGTGTGTTGCCTTTTTTTTTTTTTTTTTTTTTTGCTGGGATCTGATACATTTTTCTCTGAAAAAACATGTTAATTAAGAGGTTTTGGTTGGGTTTTTTTGGTTGCTTTTTTCCCCCCTTCTTCATTTTTTTCTATCTTTGCCCTTCCAGTGCTCAGTGTTGGGAGGAATATTAACTTCAGTATCCTCAGGATTCCTCTGCTTGCTTCCTACTTTCTCTTTGCTTCATCAGGGCTACTCAATCAACAAGGAAAGCAGCAGCAGCACAATCTCCATACTCCCTTTGGAGACTTCCACCTCTCTGCCAAAAGAATCATAAAACAGTTGGAGTTGGAAGCAACCTTAAAGCTCATTCAGTTCCAAGCTTTCTGCATGGGCAGGGACACCTCCCACAGCCCAGGCTGCTCCAAGCCCCATCCAACCTGGGCTGAGACACTGCCAGGGATGGGGCAGCCACAGCTTCTCTGGGAAACCTGGGCCAGGGGCTCAGCACCTTCACAGGAAATAATTTTTTCCTAATCACTAACCTAAATCTCCCCTCTCCCAGTTTAAAACCATTACCCCTTTTCCTCTCACTACAAGCCCTTGTAAAAATTCCTTCCCCAGCTTTCCATAGGCTCTCTTCACGTATTGGAAGGTTCCTCCTGAACCTTCTCTCCTCCAGCCTGAACAACCCCAACTCCCTCACTCTGTCTTAAAAATGCCTTAGGTAAGGATTCATCTTCAGCAGTCACATCCCACCAGCACTGGGCTGTTGCAACCTTGATGGAAATGAGAGAAAATTAGACCTGTCCCTAATTTTTTGATAATTTTGCCTTTACTCAAGGTCTTAAATGGCCCAACCAGATGCTAGAGGGAGGAAGAGAGTTAAAATTGGTGGCCTTGACTCCCAGCCAGGCTAGAAGTTTTCCTAAATCCTAGTCTCTGTGTCTGCAGGGGTAGCCTGCAGGATTTCTTCTCATGTGTCCCTGCAAGTGTGTTCCTGTAACTTAATCCTGACCCAGGCTGGGGACCAAGAGGCAATGCTGGTGGCAGGCCCCAGAGGAACAGGATTACCCTGCCTGGAGACAGCTGCAGAAAATACATCAGGGATGGGATTCCACCCTAGAGTTAAACCCCAAATTTGTCCAGTCAGTCAGAACCAGGGACAGGTTCAGCTGAGCAGGCAGAAGGCTTGGTTTCATTCACCAACTCTAAAGCATCTGGCACCAGCTGAGGAGCCACAGGGGGGCTGGGACACCCATATGTGACATGAAGGTATGGTATAGGATTTACATGAAGATATGGAATAAGAGAGCAATGCATTACTCTTTCAGTAATGCAGAACAAGATGTTCTTTAATGGGATTACAACGAAATCCAAAGTTAGTGGGAGCATCTCTTCAGGCAGCTAAATAAAGCCCAGGGCTTGACAGACTACAAAGTCTTCAAGTTTTAGAGATGTAGAGGTCACTGGGTGCAGAAAGGAGGTGGTGTGGCTGAGACACAGGCAATGGGTTGAGCAGCAAAGCCAAGGGAGAGAGCAGAACTGAGGATTCCTCCCCATTCCTGCTTTTTCAATCAGGGGAAAAAAGTTCCATTCCCTTTCATCTTGTGGCAGTTGTTATGATCAGATAGAAAAGAATAATTTTCCTCTGCTTTTCAATTAGTCTTTTTAACCTGACAGTGAAATCTGTAGAAGAAAGACAGGATGAGACAAGGTTTGGCAAGCACCTTCTTGAATTACATCTAGGAGACCACAAGCTTTGGGGCAGACACAGGAGACTCAGTTTTGATTCAGACCGAAATTTTTGCAAAGCATCTTGGTGACATGGGGACTTAAATGTCATTGGTTTCAAGGCCTATATTGGTATATTAAATAGTGCTGAGGTGCAAGCACAGGAACTCAGTGGTTTCTGCTGTGTTTAGCACAGTCACTGGCACAGTTTTGACCTGTGTCAACTAACCCTGACCTTCAGAGTTCCCAAGCTCAGCTTGGGAATTAGGACAGATCAAGGACCATTCCCAGCAGGCAGTTTGAAGATGCCCAACTCTTGAAAAAAGTGGGAGAGCAGAACAGTTGGGGTTTTCTTTGCCCATGGGTTTGAAGGCAAGAAATGGACATTACTTAGTGAACTCATAGTGGTGTTGACAGTGAAACTTGGACTTTTAGGTGCCAAAGCATCTTTGGAGTATGAGAGCAAGGACTACAAGCTGTGGAGCTCATATCTAGCTGGCTCCATGGTTGCCTATAGCACAGTGGGGTTAGTCTGGACTACACAACATTCTTGGAGGTTGGACAGATACATGGTTATGGATTTGCTGAACTATTACAGCTACCTGCCAGCAGGACCTCTTGTTGCAGGGTTTAAATTAAATTACGAGCATCAATCACTGCAGCATAGATATGTTCTTAAGCTTGTAACTAGGTCAGGCTTGTTGAAGGTATTTTGGGGTGGAATTTCTACAGTTTCCCATGGAAAGGTGTTTATGAAAATCTTTCAAAACTGAGGTCATGATCATAGAATGGTTTGGGTTGGAAGGAACCTTAAAGCTCATCCAGTTCCAAGCCTCCTGCGTGGTCAGGGACACCTCCCACAGCCCAGGGTGCTTCAAGCCCCATCCAACCTGGGCTGAGACACTGCCAGGGATGGGGCAGCCACAGCTTCTCTGGGAAACCTGAGGCTCAGCACTCTCAGAAGAAGGAAAGTTTGTACCAGTCCCCATCACTGCAAAGCTTTAAAATATTTCCTAAATACTTTCTTCAAATGAATTAAGACTTATTAAAAGCTTCCTGAAGTTTTGAATGTTTGGCTTATAGTGGAAGGGCATAATCTATCAGAAAAAACTTGAGTTCTCCAGCTCTGTGGAACAGATTTTCAGCATTTCCTGGAGGTACTCAGGGTATGTCCAGGATGTCATAGATGGGTGAAAGGCAACTGGTCAACTGTCTGGCAGTTTGCTAAAAAATAAACTCATTGCTACACAGTGTATCAGTGTAGCAGGAGGAGCCTTTCTTGCTCCTGAGGCTCGACGAGCTGCTGACCTCTCCATTGCCTCGCACCAGAGTGAGCTGAGCTGAGCTTCTCTCTGTGGGTGTGTGTCCCACCTTTATTGGCCCCCTGGTCTTGCTCATGCCCAATAGGGGCCTGTCCTAATCAGGCACAGGTGGACTCACACGCACTATTTGGCAACTCAAGGCACCTGGCTGTCTTGTTTCTCTACATATTAGAGCAAAGAATCAAGCAGAGCTCAGAAAAGGAGAGGACAGCTTTGTACCCTGCAAGAAAATGCTGAGGCGTGATGACACAGATGTCAGAAAAAGACCTGTACTGTGCTGGTTTATTGAATTAACCTTGATGGGCCCACCAGAGCAACCCCTGGATCTGTAGCATTCATTCTAATCCCATTAAAGAAGATTCTGTGTTAGTGAAAGAGGAGAGCTTTGTCTCTGATGTGAGATCTGGATGGACCAAGTAGGTTCAGACTGCCTCCTTGCAAGACATTCCTACCCAGGGCTATTTAGTTCTTTCTCCATGTCCCTAAATCTCCAAGTCCCAGCATTACCCATCAGCTGGGAATGAATGACAATTACTGAGGCAATTAATGAGGGTGGTGATTTACAGAATTCCCTTGAAAAGCCCTTTCTGCACCTTGTAAATATTATTATGTTTAGATGGATCCTACATTCAGAGGTGTTTTTTTTTTTTCTTCCAGAGAGAGACATGCAGAATATATCTTTGAGATCTGATTTATATGGATTCAGGAGTCTGTGACCTTTTTTTTAGACTTACAGCTCCTCATGTGCTTCCCATTGGAACTGAGAATCATGGAATCACAGAATGTCAGGCTGGAAGGGACTGCAACCATCATCTGGTCCAACTCTTCTAATATTATTATCTGAGATGTCTCAGCATCCCATTGAGCTGAGACTTAAATCTTTCCAAAGCAGGGGAATCCACCCCTTCCTCTGGGAGACCATTCCAATGGCTGACTCTCCTCAGAGAGAAAAATTTTCCTCTTGTGTTCAAGGGGAGGGCACCGTAGAGTGAAGATAAAATAGGAGTTAAAATAAGATGCTGTTACAGGAAAGCTTTTGACTCCTTGCAGTAGCTGGAAGCAGAGGACACTGGAGATGTCTCCCTGAAACCACACACTTCCTTACATTCCATAGCAGCCTAATCCATATGGGGATATAAAGAAGCATGTCATTTCATAAGAGAAGTCTGGATTGAAACCTCTGGGCAGCAGGATAACTCTCCAGCCTTCACTCCTGAAGAGGGAACGTTGCTCCTCAGGCATGGCTCAGAGCTGATGGTCTTCTTCCTCCTTGGAAAAGTGATGGCAACAAAAACCCTTCTTTTTCTGGTGCCCTTGGACAGTTTGGGATGGTTTGGAGGTGTATTTTCAGGTGGTTCAGGTTTTCCAGGGCTTGTCACTTGCAAGCAGTCCCCTGTGTGTTGTAGGATGGCGTCCCATGGAAGTGCATGGTGGGGAACATCTTGGATTTGTTTAGTTAGCCCTGAAATCCTGAAGAAATTGAGTTTGCTGTAAAAAAACCCAACCTAAATCTGGTGAATGAGTGGTGAGAGATGGTGTTCTTTCCCTTCACTTCATTATTTTTATTATTATCAGTCTCAAGGCAGAGCTTTGAGGACCTGAGTGGGAAGAGATGCTGAAAAAGGGGCAGCTTTGGTCAGGTTGCTCTGCACCATGTCCAGTTGAGTCTAAATCTCTCCAAGGACAGAGGTGTCTCAGCCTCTTTTGGTCTCTGTCCTAGACTTTGACCATTCTCAGGGTGGAAAACCCCCTGTTTGTTGATACAAAACTAGAATTTCCTGCATTTCTGCTCTCACTTGAGGAGGGTGACCATGCCTAAGGATGCTGGACATGTTCCAAAGGAGTTATACTTGAGAAACAGCTGGTTAGAATCTATTTGTACCAGATTCACAAAGTTGATTTATTTCTAAATTGAAGTTTCTCTAAGGATGGGAAAGGGGAGGGAAATAGCCAGGCTGGAGATACACAACCAGTCCACACAAATATATAGGACAAGAGAAGAAAATAAGCTTTCTCTTACATCTTTTCTTGCTGAAGAGCCAAAATGCTAAAGAATAATCTCTGATGATGAGAAGCACTAAAATCCAGGTGGGAATAAGGCCAGGCTTTGAAGGAAACACACAGATTCTTTGAAAGCAGATCCCAGGGAGATGATGCTGACCAGGCACAGACTCCAGGCAGCAGGGCAGCACTACAAGTGCTCCTCAGAGGCTGCAGGTCTCCTTCTCTCCTTCTCCATCTCTCCAGCTTTGCTGTCACTCTCCAGTCACTTCATTATATGTTTAAGAAGTTGGATCAGATTCACTCTCCATATCTCCTGTGCCAGAGGTGTTTCCCTGCATGATGCTACTGCAGAAAATTGTTCCTTTTTTTGCACCTTCCCCCAGTATCTGACATTATTGATTTTTTTTTTCACATCCCACATGCAAGCACCACAATTTTTTCCTCTCCTCCTGTTTTTTCTCCCTCTCAGACACTCAGTAAATCTGCATCCTTAGATGATGTATGTCTACAAAAGGGCTTTAGATGGAAGGACATCCCATGCTCATCAAAATGCTCACTGGGGGCTGAATAAAAACACAGTAACCTCTGTTTTTGCTAACAGCTAAACTTGAAGGACTTAATAGCTGTAACAGGGCCTGGAAGGGGATTTGTATGCTCTGTATCAGGAGAAAAGATGCTGATGAGAGCATGGGAAGCTCATAGCAGAAGGCAGGGTCATTCATCTCTCCTGAGCTTCAACTTGGACCTTGCCTCTGTCTTTGCCACTATTGGAGAAGCAATCAGACTAGTTACAGATATTTGTAATAAAAATGTCTCTTTTTTTCTGGGACTTTGTATTTCAAGGCTTGGGTATCACTACATTTGACAGTTCTGGGACAGGTAATCATAGAACTGTAGAACGGTTTGGGTTGGAAGGTCCTTTAGTCCGACTCTCCCTGCAGTAAGCAGGGACATCTTCAACCCAATCAGGCTGCTCAGAGCTCCATCCAACCTGACCTGGGATGTTTCCAGGGATGTGGCTTCTATCATCTCTCTGGGCAACCTGGGCAAGTGCCTCACCACCCTCACTGTAAAAATATTTTTCCTAATATCAGTTTAAATCTCCCCTCTTTCAGTGTAAAGCCATCACTCCTTGTCCTATCCCTGCTAAAAAGTTTGTAGTCTCCTTTCCAGTACTGGAAGGTGCTCTAAGGTCTCCCTGGAGTCTTCTCTTCTCCAGACTGAACACTCCCAACTCTCCCATCCTGGCTCCAGAGCTGTTCCAGCCCTCCCAGCATCTCCATGGCCTCCTCTGAACTTGCTCCAACATCTCCAGGTCCTTCTGCTGCTGAGGACCCCAGAACTGGACCCAGCACTTCAATGGGTGTCTCACCAGAGTGGGATAAAAGAGGAAAATCCCCTCCCTTGACTTTCAGGTCACATTACTGGGAATGCAGCCCAGGACATGGGTGGTGCAGCTGCATCCCTCTGAGTAGCATCAATACAGCAGAACTGGAAAAACTTGTGGTACTTACAAATATAAACTTACAGTTCATAAAATATCAGCAAAATTTCCATGGATTTAGAGGGTGTTACACTGAGGAATGGCTCAAATTTACTTTCACTGAAAAACTCTGGGATTCTGCTCTTATCAAAGCTGCTCCTAAGTAATTTTGCTCACATACAAAAGCTGACAGACTGCAGTCACCAGATGAGTGGGTTTTGGGGGGGGAGTCATTTGTTTGTGTGAAAACAAGATAGAGAACCACTAGAACAGTTCATGGCAGGGACTTTCATGTACATCATTACTTCATTAATATCAGTAACTGATAAAACAAATGAATGTGACTTTTGGAGAAAGATGATTCCTGGAGTGACTTCATAATTGCTATTGCTTAAAAGTCCACAGGACCAGGAGTGGTGTCTGATTTTGCATTTTCTAGTGATTTTTACACCAAGTGCAACACAGGTCTTTAAAAAAAAGCCAGAAAAACTCTCCTGTCCTGTTCTTTTTCTTTTTTCTTTTTTTTTTTCTTTCTTTTTTCTTTTTCTTTCTTTCTTTCTTTCTTCCTTTCTTTCTGAGCAGAATTATAGAAGCAATTCTTACATTTTGATTTGAGATTAAGACCTCAAGGTATTATTTACTTCCTAGTTTCATGAAGAGCTTTGACTCAGAAGGGGAATCTGGGTCTGGCTGACATTAGGGTAAAAACTCCTGGAGATTTCAGTAGAGCCCTGACTCAGTCTCTGGGTTCCTATCTTTTTGGGTGCAGGAATCTTTTAACATGATTTATCAGGGATAATAAATGAATCTTTCTTTTTAGCCCAGTGAGCTCTCATCTGGATCTACCTGATTTTCTTTAGTCAAGATTATAAACCCCTACCAGGTAAATAGGACCAACCCTGTTTCATCCCTGTGCTACATCTGGGGCTGCTGCAACAGCTGGATATTGGCAGGAGAGAAGAGTCTCATTCCTCCAGTGGAAAAAATGGGAATTAGCTATCTAGAAAATAGGGAAAAAGTAACAAAATCAATAAAATTATTGTGAGTGGGGTTTTTGGTGTCTGTTTTTTTCTTTTTTTTTAATTTCTCCTCCATAAGAAGGACACAGATCTATTGGAAAGAGTCCAAAGGAGGCCACAAAGATGATCCAGGGGCTGGAGCAGCTCTGCTATGAGGAGAGCCTTAAGGAGATGGGATCGTTCAGCCTGGAGAAGGGATTACTCCAGAGGGACCTCAGAGCTTCCTTCCAATCCCTGAAGGGAACCTACAGGAAGGCTGGAGAGGGATTTGTTATAAGAATGTCCAACTATAGGACAAGGGGAAATGGTTTTACACTGAAGGAGAAGAAGTTTAGACTGGATATGAGGAAGAAATTCTTTAGTTTGAGGATGGTGAGACTCTGGAACAGGTTTCCCAGAGAAGCTGTGGCTGCCCCATCCCTGGAGATGTTCAAGCCCAGGTTGAATGGGGCTTGGAGCAACCTGGGCTGGATTAGAAGTGTCCCTGCCCATGAAGAGGGTTGGGGGAGATGATCTCTAAGGTTCCTTCCAACCTAATCCATGCTATGACTCTATGATTTCATTAAAAAAATTCTGCCTAAAGATGGGAGACTTATTGGAAAATAACGATTAAAGAAAAGGGAGGAAAATCTGCATTCAGACATGAGCAGCAGCCTCTTTAGCAAAACCTTTCATTTTGGTTCCTGACTTCTGCTGAGCTGTCTGAACTCCTGGGTCCTTATAGGGGAGACCAACAGCTCATACCTGAGATTATTAATTCCCAAGAAGTATTCCTTGTTTATTTTTTTTTTTCCTGAAATAAGCTGAAGAGTTCTAGAGCAAAGAAGTTTTGCACAGATGCATTTTTCTATACATTTAATACCTATGGAAAGTACATGGTCCTTCAACAAATTGTATGGGATGCTGATATCTGCTTACTGGCAACATGTTCTTAATTTCTTGGACTATCATAAAGATTCTGGGACCAGATTGTGGAGTCAGAGTGATTAGTGATGAAACACTTGGAAATTCCAGCATTCCAAGCATGCAGGTAGGGAAATATTACTGATTTATCTACATTAATCTGGTGCCCTTAAGTGACTAAAGTCATATACAAAGTATCATTGAGAAAGTGTTGATGATGGTAAACCCTAAATTGAGCGAGATTTGTACTAAATTCAGTAATTCAGTGGCTGGAAGAGAACGGGTCTGTAGCAGGAAAGTGTCACTAAGTTGCCTTCCCAGACTGGTATGGGGTTTAAAAACAATGGAATGAAGAAACATGGATTTGGGAATTATGGCTAAGCTGCTAGAAGGTAAGGATCTGAACAGGGCAAACAGCAGAAAAATGCAAAAGATTGACAAGACTGGCAAGAAAAGGCTGCAATGAAGGAAGCCAAGAGATAAATCCATCCATTTAGAGACCGTGTGGTTCTTTTGACTGCTCAAGAACATTCTGTTCACTGGGGGAGGCAGATAAGCAAAATAAAGCCCCCAGATCCTGCCTTTTTGTGCTGCTGAGAGTAACCCAATCATCTGAGGTATACCCAGGGCCACATCTGTCCTTGCCTGGCATGAGGAAGAGAAGGAGGAAAGAATGGGGCAGCTGTCCTCCAAGGGTCCCTATTCCTGGGATGGTTTGCCACCAAGGATGGGATGGGAGGTGATAGTCCCGAAAGAGGCTCTCTAACATGCCTGGAATTCAGGCACTCACTCATCTGGGCTCTCTGTCAAGTTTCTTTTTCCACCCTGGGCTGCAAGATGAATGCTTTCCTAGGAGCAGTTGTTGCTGGAAGAATGGAGGGTGCTCTACATGTGAGGAGCACTGGGGTGACAGCAATGCAGAGAAGGCAATGGGTAAATCAGGGTCATCCTATTGATTTAAAAGGAAGAAAAAAACCCATCTGGGAGCTAAAAGGTGTTGTGGTCTGTCTCCTGTGTATAATCTGTCCCTCTCTGCATGCAGAGCCCAAACCATTCTGCCCCTGTACTCAGCGTTGGTGAGACCACAGCTCGAGTCCTGTGTCCAGTTCTGGGCCCCTCAGTTCAGGAAGGAGATTGAGGTCCTGGAGCAGGTCCAAAGGAGGGCAACCAGGCTGGTGAAGGGACTCGAGCACAGACCCTATGAGGAGAGGCTGAGGGAGCTGGGGGTGTTCAGTCTAAAGAAGAGGCAGCTCAGGGGAGACCTCATCACTCTCTCCAACTCCCTGAAAGGAGGTTGGAGCCAGGGGGGGGTTGTTCTCTTTTGCCAGACGACTTTCAACAAGACAAGAGGGCAGGGTCTCAAGTTGTGTCAGGGGAGGTTTAGGTTGGATATTAGAAAGAATTTCTTTACGGAGAGAGTGATCAGGCATTGGAATGGGCTGCCCAGGGAAGTAGTGGATTCTCTTTCCCTGGAGATATTTCAAAAGAGACTGGATGTGGCACTCAGTGCCATGGTCTAGCAACCGCAATGGTGGTTCAAGGGTTGGACTCGATGGTCTCTGAGGTCCCTTCCAACCCAGCCAATTCTATGATTCTATGATTCATTCCATGGTTGGAATTAGCACCTCCCTGTTACCCTGCCTACAGCAAAAGGCACCTTGCATGAGGCCAGAGCTCATGCAGAGCCTTTTCTTGCCTTTCTTGCAAAAATTTATACGTGACTGTGGGCAAACCAGGTTAACATCTTAGCCCAGGGATCCAAATTAATCATCTGAGAGTCTATCTGTGCAGCAGAGCTAATTAGTTTCATCTCAATACTGTCCTAACCACAGCTTTCAGGAAGCTTAAAACTCAGCAAAGCAAATTCACATCTGTCTGCAAAATATTTCCAATGTCTAACCAGAGACTAGATTTAGGCACTTGGGTTTGGGAGGTGTTTGATCCTCTTGACTTTTTTAGGCTTTGGGGGGTTTAATGAGGGTGCTTCAGAATTTATGGAGCTGATTCCATAATCCATGGGGGTAATGAGATCCCTGCCTCAACTCAGTAGCATCAGGGCTCAAGGAGCAGCTCTGAGACATCCAGCCCTGAGGTGCTGATGTTTAAGGTCTTGAGAAAGGGAGGCACTAGGCAGGGTACAAGGCTGGGCTGAATAAGTGAGCTGCCCAAGGTTATTTGGGAAATCTGTGTCAGGATCAGCAGCAGTCCTGCCAACATTCCTCTTCCATCCCACTGCTCTCCTATTTGCTTTTCTACCACTTTTAATTCAATATAAAAAAAGATATTAACATTATAGTTCTTTCAATAGATTTCCTACCTTATCTCCTCTAACATTTTGGGCTTTTACACAGTTGTCTTGGCTCTGGTTCAGCCCCATCACATTTTATTTAGCCAGTCTTATCCTTTGCAGCAGAAGAGAACTGCCCTTGTGCAAAGGCTCCTCATCAGTATTCCCAGGTCATGGGAAGGGAAACTGAGGCACTGAGGGGGGGACAGTCTGCCTGGAGAGCCTGTAATAATGAACAAAGGTTCAGGATGGATTTTCTTTGTCCCTTAGCATTTTTCTTTTCTTTAAGTTAGAGAATAGTGCAACGTAGGATAACTCATCCTTGAGAACCTAATAGGATTTTTGCCACTGGCTTGCAAAGGTGGTGGTACCCTCTGGTCTTTTTTCAGGGGACTTTTGAATCAACTTCTATCACAAACCCTTTCTCAGCTTGGACTCTTCTCCTGGAGGACAGGAGGTGCAATTTCTAAGAGGAAAGGTGTAGAGGACAAAGTCCTTTATGTCCTTTTCCTCCAGTGGTTTTTTTTGTTTTTTTGTTATTTCCCATGTGGTCTCCAAGCACAGGGAACTGGAGGGGTGCATTGAGACAGGAGGAGAATAAATCCAACCTGGTTCCTTGGCAGCTTCTGTGAACCATTTCCAACTAAAATCACTGCTAACACAAGGAGCAACCACCCATGGAGGGCAGAGACTCACAGAGAGGTACCAGGAATGTGTTGAGAGGAGCCCATCCCTTTCTGTTGTCTCCAGGAGGATCCAAGGTTGACTCTGCTCTTCATTTAGGGGTCTAGGGGGAGTGGGGATGAATTTGGACCTTGCCCTGTCTGTACCTGTGAAATGGGGAAGGCACTTTGTTATCTAGGAGGGATTCTGGGATGCTAAATAAAAATCTCTGTGGAGATGCCACAGTCCAACAAGTGGCTTTAGTGGCCAGGGGAGGCATTAATGGCAGCTTCCTGGTGATCATTTATTTCAAGGTGAGAATAAAAAGAAGGTGGCTTCCCCTGGAAAGGGTTTGTCACATCTGGGCACCCTTCACAGTAAAGGAGGTTGAGACATCTGGCCAGCACAGCCCCAAGCACCAACTCTTCCACTCTTGAGAACCAGCACCTCCCTTATTTTTTCTTTTTTCCTTTTTTTTCTTTTTTTTTTTTTTTTTTTTTTGAAGTTGTTCCTGAAAATCAAACACCTCCCTTGGTTTTGTCTGTCCAAAGCTATGAACCTGAACATCTGCACTTCGAAGGGATGCCTCAAAGCCGTGGCCCACATCCAGCTCTGATCCCTGGCAAGTTGGCGGTGAGTCTGGGGTCCTGTTTGGACCACTTGGGGACCACTTCATCACCTTTCCCTTTTCCATCCTCAGCATCTCTTGCCCTGCCCAGGGTTCCTTATACCCCCTTATCATGCTTCCCAAAACCCTGGAGAGGTGATGCTGCCCTTGCTTGTGTTCTTGGCCATTAATACCAACAATTTCCCTGCTGCAGGAGATGTTGCATTGAGAAAGACAAAAAAGCAAAACTTGGATATTACCTTCAGCAAAGAAGCAGCTGATCTCTTCATCCTCCTCTCCGGGGTCCTTTGTCCTTTTGTTATCACCCCAGGGGTGGCCTCTGCCATCTCCACTTTTCCTCCTCTTCATGGTTTCCCCAAGGAAGCAGGAGCTGATGTGCTTGGATGTTCTGCCCAGCAAGCAGCCTATGCCTGGGGGGGGCTGAAGAGCCTCTTAGCAAAGGCTAAGGCTAAAAAAGACCCTTGAAGCAGGAACCCTAATACCACTGACCCCTCTGCAAGTGTGGCTGGAGAGATGGGCATTTCCCCCTCTTCTTTAGACCTCCCCTTTTTCCATCTCCCCAGTGACCACCAGATTAAATTTCCCACCCTTTGCTCAGTTTCCTACCCTCTTGGGCTCATTTCCCCCCCACCCCCTCTGGCTTTCACATCCTTACAACTCCCTTGCTCAGGGTTTCCCACCAATTTTTCACCCCTCTCAAGGTGTCTTCTGCAACATCTTGTTGCCTGTTGGCTCTTCACATCCATCCTCCTTGTCTGTCTTCCCCTCCCTTCCTTGCTCTGCCCCTCGGATGCTCCCCAACCATCCCAGCTTGGTCCCTGAAGCCTGAGAGGCTCTCACACTCCCTTTTGTATCACCTCCCCCCTGGGCCAGCCCACCCCATGGCCCCATCCTCCCACCTGCCCATGTCCTTTACAACCATTCCCCTCCCTCCTGTCCACCTCAATCACCCCCTTGACAGCAGCACGTTGAGTGACATCCCTTCAGCTGTCCCCTGCTGGGAGGCCACCTCTTTATTTTAGCCCTTTTTCCAACCTCACAGCTCAGTCCTGTCAAAAAAACCCCCAAAAACCAACAAAAAAACCCCAAAACCCACCAAAAAACCCAAAACCCACAAAAGACCAAGGATTTCTGAGCAAAGAGAGATTGGATGTAAATACAGATTTTAATGGCTGCTCCAGGAGATGTCCTGAAGTGGTGGTGGGGCTGTTTGGTGCTCAAGGAGGACAGGAAAAACTGGGATTTTCCAAGCTTTGAGGTCAGATAACAGGGGCTGAGCCCAACCAGGTCACACCAGTACAACCAGGATTATGGACCAAGCCCTGGGTCCTCCCCATCCCAGTGTCTTTAGATGCATTAACTCTAATTGCCTTTTCTTTTCTCCTCCATCAGAGCTGTTGGAAAAAGAACATCTCTGGGAGACTGGAAATGAGTATTTTCAGACGAGTGGATGTTTGCAGAGAGGTTTTGTCCAAAGTCTTGTCCAGCAGGTGTTAAAAGGGTGTCTGAATACATCAGAAAATCTCTCATCCCACCCTGGGAGAGCAAAGTGCTGTCAAAATGTTTTGTATAGGTGGGAAACTGAGGCACAAGATGATATGACCAAGTTATAAGAAAGGATTTATGGCAGAGTAAGTATTTAAACCTCTGGAAGTGTCTGCAGGGTCTATACAGTCATTCTGCTTTTAAGTTGAAAAAGTTTCCCTGCTAAAATAATCGAGTGCATTTTTTTTTTCTCACTGAAGGAAAATGACACTGAGCATTGATGTTTTGGCAGAAAATGGGAAAAAAATATATTTTTGAAGTGTATTTTGATTCAGGTCTCACAAGAGTCTGGTAAGGAGCAGAGTTGAAGGTTTACTGTTCAGTTTGCTGCTATAACTCTGGGAATCATGGAATGGTTTGGGTTGGAAGGGACCTTAAAGCTCATCCAGATCCAACCCCTGCATGGTCAGGGACACCTCCCACAGCCCAGGGTGCTCCAAGCCCCATCCAACCTGGGCTGAGACACTGCCAGGGATGGGGCAGCCACAGCTTCTCTGGGAAACCTGTTCCAGGGTCTCATCACTCTCAAATTAAAGAATTTCTTCCTAATGTCCAACCTCAATCTCCCCTCCTCAAGTTTTAACCCATTTCCCTTGTCCTCTCCCTACCCCCCCATGTCCAAAGCCCTCCCCCAGCTTTCTTGGAGCCCCTTCAGATATTGGAAGGTTGCTCTGAGCTCACCTGGGAGCCTCTTCTTCTCCAGGCTGAACAACCCCAATCCCTCAGCCTGGTTTCCCAGGGAGGTGCTCAGCCCTCTGAGCATTTGAGTGGCTCTAAATGGCAAAAAAGTTGTGGGTGCTTCCAAATTCCAATGTAAGGGGGAAAAAAAAAGCAGGAAAAAAAAAAAGCAGCAAAAAAGTGTGAAACTAAGATAAATCACTCTGGGAGGTGCATTGTACTGGTTCTGTCATATCTGGTACAATCCTGGCTCCTTGCTCCAAGGCAAACAAGAAGAATATTAATTTTTTTTAAAAGGACATAACCTGTTTGGCATTTTTTTTTCCTGAATTCATAATCATTCAACATGATGGGGTTTTTTTCTTTAATTTTTTTCTCTAATGCTGAAAACTTTATGGAGGGCAGGGAAAAAAATGTTTATTTGTTCAGCACTGTGGAAGATGGGGAAGGAGCCCCTCAGCAATAGAAATAAATTAAACCCTCCAAACCCCTGCCATTTAATGCAAGGTGTTCCTGGCATTTCTTGCCCACAATGATTCAGGAATGGTGCTCAGGGGGTTCTCCCTCTGGACATCTGCTCTTCTGAAGTAGGATTTAATCCTGGGAGGCTGCAGCACATGGACTGGGGGCTGAAGAATCCCCCACCTTGAAGAGTTCCAGAGCTGTTGTGCTTTGCAGAAAGGGTTGGGGCACCCCAGGGTGTGAGCCAGGGGATGAGGGTGCTGTACACATCATGTAACCCTCTGCCTTGGAGCCTCTGGAAAAACTGTGGTCAAAGGAGAGAGAAGTGGGATGAAAAAAAAAATAAAAAAGGGAGAACAAATCTGAGCCCCCAGAGTTGGCTTTCACATGGACTCAGCATCCTGGGCTGCATCCCCAGCAGTGTGGGCAAGGGAAGGGATTTTCCCCCTCTATCCCACTCTGGTGAGACCCCACCTGGAGTGTGAGGACTCTCTCTGGGGTCCTGAGCACAAGAAGGACCTGGAGCTGCTGGAGTGAGTCCAGAGGAAGCCATGGAGATGCTGGGAGGGCTGGAGCAGCTCTGCTCTGGAGCCAGGCTGAGAGAGTTGGGGGTGTTCAGCCTGGAGAAGAGGAGGCTCCAGGGAGACCTTAGAGAACCTTCCAGAACTGGAAAGGAGGCTACAAATGGGGACAAACTTTTTAACAGGGTCTGCTATGATAGGACAAGGAGTAATGGTTTAAAACTGAAAGAGATGAGATTTAAACCAGATATTAGGAACTTTTTTACAATGAGGGTGGTGAAACACTGGCCCAGGTTGCCCAGAAAGGTCGTAGATCCTTGGGAATATCCCAGGTCAGGCTGGTGGAAGCTCTGAGCAACTTTATTCAATGTTGATGTCCCTGCTCACTGCAGGCAAGATGAACTTTAAAGGTCCCTTCCAACAAAACCATTCTGTGATTCTATGATCTTTTTTCTTTCCCAAACATCTGCAGTGCAGCTGTAGTGGTGTTAGTGCTTACTCCTAGGATGCACAGCTGGAAGAGAAGGATGTTCTTACCAGGGTGCTGGAGACAAGGCCACTCTGACCTAGAAACACAGAATCATAGAATGGTTGGAGTTGGGAGGGACCTTAAAGATCATTTAGGACACCTCCCACCAGCCCAGGGTGCTCCAAGCCCCATCCAACCTGGGCTGAGACACTGCCAGGGATGGGGCAGCCACAGCTTCCCTGGATAACCTATTCCAGGATCTCACCACCCTCACAGGAAGAATTTTCCTCCTAATCTCTAACTTTAAGTCTCCCCCTGAGCTCCAAACCTGTACTAACCTCACTGTGCCCCAAAACTTCCCTGAATGATGGGAACAGAAGTGCAAGGCCACCAGGGACAGGAAGGGACAACACCACACCTTGTGCATCCCAGCAAAATGAGGTTGAAGGAAGGAGGATGTGAGAATGCAAGGAGAGCCTTGTGCCTCAGTTTACCTCACTTGCAAAAGAGGCAGAACATTCTCCTGAACCCCCCTGGGGAGATGCCTGGCAGATTTCAGACAAGTCAAGCTGAGCCTGAGGGTTTGGTGTCTCTGGAGCTCAGAGGCAGTGCTGGGTGTCATCAGGGTGCCAGGGTGGCAGCTGGGCACAAGCTGGGCATCTGGCTTCTCCTGTGGCCAGTATCTATTTACAGCTTCTGATGGGGAGATACTGGGAGCAGTGGGGCAGCTCAGGGACCCCAAGGGATCCCACATGGTCAGGACATTAACCCTGCCTGGCCTGAGTTTCCTATGATGTGTCAGACTTCTCCTTCTGGAAAGAAAAGCAGTTGGGTCTCTAAACACACCTCCTGGGTCACTGCTGCACTCCTGAGCTGAAATTTTCAGTGCAAAATGGATGGTTGTGCTTCATTTTTTAATTTCTCTTTTCCTCTCTTTTTCTTTTTCCTTTTCTTTTTCCCCCTCTTTTTCTTTTTCTGTTTCTTTTCCTTTCCTCTTCCTTTTCTTTGTTTCTTTTCCTCTTCCTTTTTTCATTTCTTTTCTTTTTTCATTTTCTTTTTTTTCATTTTCTTTTTCTTTTTCTTTTTCTTTTTCTTTTTCTTTTTTCTTTTTTTCTTTTTCTTTTTCTTTTTCTTTTTCTTTTTCTTTTTCTTTTTCTTTTTCTTTTTTCTTTTTCTTTTTCTTTTTCTTTTTCTTTTTCTTTTTCTTTTTCTTTTCTTTTTCTTTTCTTTTCTTTTCTTTTCTTTTTCTTTTTCTTTTTCTTTTTCTTTTTTCTTTTCTTTTCTTTTTCTTTTTCTTTTTCTTTTTCTTTTCTTTTTCTTTTTTTTTCTTTTTCTTTTTCTTTTTCTTTTTCTTTTTCTTTTTCTTTTTTCTTTTTCTTTTTCTTTTTCTTTTTCTTTTCTTTTCTTTTTCTTTTTCTTTCTTCTTCTTCTTCTTCTTTTTCTTTTTCTTCTTCTTCTTCTTTTCTTTCCTTTCCTTTCTTTTTTCCTTTTTTTCTTCTTTTTTCTTCTTTCTCTTCTTCTTTTTCTTTTCCTTTCTCTCTTCCTTTTATTTTTCTTCATTTTTCTTTTTTTTATTTTTTCTTTTTTCTTCTTCTTCTTTTTTTCCCTTCTTTTGTTGAAAACCCTGCTCACTTGAATGAAAAAAGTCAAACATGATGAATTTTTATACTTTTTTCTTTTAGCTCTAGGTCCTATAGGGCCTAAACTGCCCAAACTACATTCACTTTACCTTGGGCACCACAATATAAAAAAATCACCAAACTATTGGAGAGCACCCAAAGGAAACCCATGAGGATATTGGAGGATCAGGAAGGGACTTATGAGGAGTGCCTGAGATCCCTTGGATTGTTCAGTTTGGAGAAAGGATGCTGAGGGGGGACCTCAGTGCAGTCTGTGGCTTCCTCAGAAGGGGAAGAGTTGGGGCTGGTTCTGATTTCTTCACTCTTGTGACCAAAGACTTGGGGAAATGGTGTGAAGCTGAATCAGGGCAGGTTTAGGTCAGATACCAGAAAAGGTTTTTCACCCAGAGGGCAGCTGAGCAGTGGAACAGCTCCTCAGGGAAGTGGTGACAGCACCAAACCTGAGTTCAAGAAGCATTTGGATGATGCTCTCAGGCACCTGGGGTGATCCCGGGGGTGCCCAGGGACACAGGGACAGGAGTTGGACTCCATGATCCTGATGGGTCCCTTCCAACTTGGCGTGTTCTAAGGTTTATTTATTTGAATTTTATTTTTATTCCACCCTTAGAGATTCCCTGGAATCTGGGTAAAACCAGCCCTGGACAGTACCATCCATGGGCTAACTGACCCAAAAGAGAGCTATAAACTCAGTTCCTCAACTGGAATGAGGAAAATGCAACCATCACTATGAAAAAGTGTTTTGTATAATTAATACCAAAAGCTGAACCTACTCTATGGGTATTGCACCTAATTGTTTCTTTAATGACCAGACACCTCTGGAATTCTCTGTAGAGTTGTCCCATATGTCTTCCCATCTTGTAAAATGTTCATCTTGGAGAGGAGAAGGCTCTGGGGAGACCTTTGAGGACCTTCCAGTGCCTGAAGGGGCTCCAGGAAAAGCAAGGCAGATGTCAACTTCTGCTGAGGCAGATAAATGAGTAGATGCTTAGATCAGGAGTGAAAATGTTCTGTGATGTGGTTGTGTTGGACCTGAGAAACTGAACAAAGTCACCAAGGGCCTCAGCCTGAACGGGACATCTCTGAGGGGACAGCAATCCTGACACCAAGAGGGAACTGGGGAAGGGTCCCAGCCTGATCCCCTCTGAGCTGATGATTGACATCTAAACCCTGGACCTCTTGGTAATTTTCATGGTAGTTGTGGTGCTCCTGTCTGATGTGGAGAGCTTAGTTATGCTTTGCCACTTTGCTTTCTTTGCCACTGTAATTCCTACTAACACCTCGTAGCTTGGTTGGTTGGAGCAAAGCAACCAGCACTGGATGATCTTATCACGAGTAGAGAGAAACTTAGTTTTGTTTTGCTTTTTTTTTTTTTTTCCATCTTAGTTTTCACTAGCAACTGTTATGATTTAGAATTCCTTTTGAGGGCCTTTTAATGGAGATTAATACAGATGATTTTACTTTTTAAATGCTTTTTCTTCCTAAGTAGCACGTGCTCCAAACACAGTTTGATAACTGCACCAAGAGCCATGGACTGACCTCATTTTCATCATTTCTGTGAAGTCCTTCTTAGAGTGAGACAGAGAGGAATTATATTCAGACACATAGTAGTAGAACAGAAAAATGGTTTGGGTTGGAAGGGACCTTAAAGCTCATCCAGTTCCAACCCTCTGCATGGTCAGGGACACCTCCCACAGCCCAGGTTGCTCCAAGCCCCATCCAACCTGGGCTGAGACACTGTCAGGGATGGGGCAGCCACAGCTTCTCTGGGAAACCTGGGCAACCAGGGGCTCAGCACCCTCACAGCAAAGAATTTCTCCCTAATATCCCATCTCAATTTTCCCTCTTTCAGTTTAAAACTGTTCCCCCTCATCATCTTTTCAGGGTTTGCTTCATTGATGATGAAGAGGTCGTTTTTGCTTTTTTTTTCTTTTATTTTTTTTTTCTCTGTGCATTCCCCTGAGGAATGAAAAGAGGATGGAGGGGAACAGATCTTCTGGCTGTGCCTTCATTCACACTGCCCTGGTAAAAGTGGCAAGGAACAAGGAAAGTTGTGGTGCCTCACACCTGCTTGCATATTTGTGGGGGTGGAAAAGAGCAGATGTCCAGAGCTGCCAATTCTGGGAGTCCTGAAGGAATGTGGGGCCTGTGACAGCTGATTGAGCTGGAGAGGCTTTGGGTATAGGGGGGGGAAGAATTCCTGCACATTGCCTGGGAGAGGAGGTGATGGGGAAGGGAGGTGGAAAGTTGGCATAGACTCCAGAATGAAAGGAGCTGTTTGAACCTGGTAAGCTTATGGATGGCCTGGATGGGGAAATTAAGCCCTTCCCCCATGGAAGACAGAGTCTTAGAGTTTCTCCTTGATTTGGGGTGTGCTTTCTGGGTTAGTCAAAGGGAAGTTCAGCTTGCTGACCTCTTCAGACCCAGCCTGATGCAGAAACTGCTGAGACATCATCAGTCTGATTGCAGCAATCAGAGCTTCAACTCTAACAGTTCCTTGCACCATCCCTAAGAGAGGATGGAGCAGCCAGTATTGCACCCAATATTCAGTGGATCTCCTAACAAAGTCTCCTGAACCTCCCCATTTTCTGCTCTGAATGTGGCTGAGTTGGTCTGGCAACAGATTTGGGGGCATTTGAGTAGGGCTGCATTGGATGTGTCTGAATGGAACAAAGACAACAAATGCTCCCAGCTCCTCCCCAAAAGTGGCAGTGACTCATGTGGCACATGCTCTTTGTTTCCTGTGTTAGAAATCCCCCAGTCTGAGGGATCTGAAGTATAATTCCCTGATTCATCAGGCTGATCACAGAATCACAGACTGGGTTGGGTTGGAAAAGACATTTAGAAGTCATCTAATCCAGTGCCCCTGCAGTGAGCAGGGATATCTCCCACTAGGTTGGGTTGTTCAGATCCCTGTCCAACCTGTCCTGGAATGTCTCCAGGGATGGGGCATCTCCTACCTCTCTGGGCAACCTGGGCCAGTGTCTTACCACCCTCACTGTAATTTTTTTTCCCTAATATCCAGTATAAACCTCAGCTCTTTCAGTTTAAAAAGTTCAAACCTTTTCCTACTCCTTACAGGCTCTGCTAAAAACCTTGTTCCCATCTTTCTTATAGGCTCTCTTTATGTCCTGTTATTCCATCATGCTGCCTTTTGGTCATTTAGTTCTCCTGAAACCAAGGTTCAAACATCTGAATATTGCAATGAATTATGCAAAGAGCATAGTGCAGTCCAGCTGTGGGCACAGATCCCAGACTGGTCTGGGTTGGAAGGGACCTTAAAGTTCATCCAGTTCCAAGGCAGGGACACCTCCCCCAACCCAGGGTGCTCCAAGCCCCATCCAACCTGGGCTGAGACACTGCCAGGGATGGGGCAGCCACAGCTTCTTGGGAAACCCAGGCCAGGGTCTCACCACCCTTTCACTAAGAATATCTTCCTGATCTCTAACCTAAATCTCCCCTTTTCCACTTTAAAAACATTCCCCCTTGTCCTATCACTCTGCACCATGGTAAAATGTCCCTCCCCAGCTTTCCTGTAGCCCCTTCAGGTGCTGGAAAGCCACTATGGGATATCCCCAGAGCCTTCTCTTCTCCAGGCTGAACAATCCCAACTCTCCCAGATGGTCTTCATTGGAGATTTTCTCCAAACTCTCATCATCTTCGTGGTCTCCTCTGGACTCACTTCATCAGCTTTGTGTCCTTGCTGTGTTTGGGGCTCCAGAACTGGACAAAGTACTCCAGGTGAGTGGAGTAGAAAGGCAGAATCCCCTCCCTCTTCCTGCTACCACCCTTTGATTTGATGCAGCCCAGGATATGGTTGGTTCTCTGGGATGTCTCTGGGATGTTGTGGGCTCATGCTGAGCTTCTCATTAACCAGTCTGGTAAAGGATAAGATTAATAGCTGAGCTGAGCACAACAAAGATGCTCCCTGCTTTTGGTGTTGGACTAATGGGAGAAAAACAGCTAAAGAGACAAATATTACCTTCACAGACTCATTGTCTGAGGATCCAAGAAGTCATGAATCTCATTCCTGCTGTTATCCTTATTGATAAAGAAGCCTGAAGGCCTTAACTGAATCACTTGTGGACTCCTGTAAGTTTGGGACAGAGACAGCAAGTGGACCTGGGATCCAGGTAGACCCATTTTATAAGATATCCAGTCTCAGTTATGAAGTTGCCACTTTAGATCTTCAGATACTTTCAGAAATAAAAGAGGAAAGAGGCCATCCAGGAGTAATGCTGAGGTGGGTAGGGCTGCCTGAAAGGCATGGGCTTCACTTCTTTGCTCCTTGCACCTGATGAAGGTAAGGAACACCAAGGAGGCTGCTGTGATGCATGGCCAAGGAGTCAGTGGAGCAGCAGGATGGATTTTTCTTGCCCTGACCAGAAAGCCACTGTCCACTGACTGCAGAGCTGGATAGTTTGTGAGTGTCTTAATTTATTGGCATTAGAACAGGAATGGTGGATTCCTGCCACCTTCTCCTCTGTCCAGGAATGGCTTTTTGTGCAGAACAGCTCCATCTGCCTTCAAGGCAGGAAAAAGGATCCTAGAGGAGCACTGATGAGTTCTGGCACAGATTTAGACAGGATAAAAAAAAACCTGATGCATTAGGGTAGTGTTTCAACCTCATCCCAGTGGTGTTTGACAATTAAGCAGATTAAGGAGGATCTTATCAAGACCCAATTCTGTGCCAGGCTTTTGGACAATAACTTGCAGCCAGGCAGGTGTGAACACTGCTTGCATCAGCCTGTGCATCCTTGTCTTTCTGAAGTCAAGGTGTGAAATTTGCTGCCTCTGACTGCCAGAGGATGGAAAAATCCTCTCTACAAATTCCAAGTAATTCCAAACCTTTTTCCAGCACTCAGGAGAAGAGTTTATCTCATCTTTTCCTCCTCTCCCCACTTCTGCATTTATAAGGAGCAAAGAGGCAGGGTTTCTGGAACACGTTGCCCAGGGAGGTGGTGGTTTTGGCATCCCTGGGGGTATTAAAAAATGGGGAGATGTGGCATTTCAGGAGGTGATTTAGTGGTTAAGGTTGTGTAGAACTGAGAGTTGGACTCGATAATCTTGAAGGTTCTTTCCAACAACAATGACTCTACAATTCCATTGTTCCTTGGGAGCCCCTGGACATCACAGCACAGCTGATCCTGAACCCCAAACTCCAACCCCGAGTCCTTCAGGCCAGGCAATTAGCAAATTAACACTCTGTGGTGAGAACGAATCTTCAGAGCTGACTGAGCTGGATTTATGGGTTTGGGATTTTAAAGAGGGGTAAGAGCCAAGCTTGGTGAGACTTCAACAAACAGAATCCTCACCATCAGGCCAGTGATTTGGAGCAGATTCCCTTTTCTACCCCCTCCACCCAGGAGCTGGAGGCACCATCCCTGCTCCCCCAGCTGCTGCCCTTGAGGTTTACACAGCTGCTATGGGGAGTGAGGGGTGGGGGGCAGAGCCTGGTGAGTTCCTGGGTCCCAGAGCTGGGTCAGAGGTGGACACGTTTGGGCTCAAAGAGGAACAGGTGGGTAAAGGGCTGACAGCAGGAACACTGGCACTTTTATTTTTAACATCCCTCCCCCCCCCCCTCCTTGCACATGCACGGTGTTGGAAAAGGCCAAACATGACTGCAAAGCATCTCAGTGGCCTGGATGAGCCCCCCTGCCCTAAAAATCAGGGGATCTCCTTGCTTTGAGGGGTTGGGTGTTCAATCTGCATTTTAACTCCTTGAAAAGCTTCTGAATCCAAGCATTTCCCCACGCACTTAAGTGAGGAGGTTGTGAGCCTTCCTCACCACACCCAGCTTTTGGGTGATTTCCTTCTCCTTTTTCTGATTTTCCTCCCTTTGTCGGGTCCCTGGGTCTGTGCAGCAGCTTGAATAAGGATGCCTTGGTTAGAGCTGTGGGAGGAACCAGTTATTCAGGTCTCTGGCAGTACTGAAAAGCTGGGGGAAGAAAAAAAAATAGTCTTGTTGTGGTTTAACTGAAGTATCATTATTTTAAGGCTGGGTAGGAAATGGTTTTCTGTTGGTTTCAGGCAGTTTGTGAAGACTTGGAACAGAAAGAGAAAAGCAGAAGAAAAGGTGAAAAAAAAAATTGTTTTGAGTGGGAGAATGAATTAAGAATCCTGGCACTAAGAACAGCAGGTGTGCTGAGCAATGACTGACCCATTAGGAGGTAAAAATTGAGCCCTGAAACATCACTGACACCTTCAGTTAGGAGAAAAACAAAATGTAGTTACCAGATCTCACCCATCGTTGCACCAAGGGCCAAGATGCTTGTGCCAGCAGCCATGGCATCATTTTCTTTAGTGCCTCACCCACCCAGGCATGTTGCTGTCCCAGATTGGTGGGACTGAGTCTTTCCTGCTGCTTTCAGGGAGCTGTATTTTTGCCTTAAAGTGGTTATGGGAAAGGCCAAACTGATCATATAATGACAGAATGATTTGGGTTGGAAAGGACCTTAAAGCTCATCCAGTTCCAACCCCCCTGCCATGGACAGGGCCACCTCCTTCTAGACCAGGTTGCTCCAAGCTCCATCCAACCTGGCCTGAGATATTTCCAAGGATGGGGAAGCCACAGATTCTCTGGGACAACCTGGGCCAGGGGCTCAGCACCCTCATAGTGAATAAGCACCTGAAATACTTAAGAAAAAGGCTTTGCTCTTGCTCAGTGGAGTGTAAAACTCTTTGCTCCCAGTGTAAGTGCTGTTGCTGAGCTAATGTGGGAGCTCTGTGACTTCCAGCTACCAGAAATAGCTGAGATTGGTGGAAATACTGCTCCCAGCCCCTGGTTTAGGGCAGGCAGTTTAGGGTAGGCATCCATAAAAACCAACTTTAATCAAACCTATGGTAAAACCTATTCTTTGACCTTGGCAATGCAGAGCAAATTTAAGGTTACTGAAGTACCTGCATTGCTTTCTCATTGCCCAACAAGTTTGGTGTTCATCTGCACCAAACTTTTTTGTGGTTTTCACTCGTGACAGAAGGACAACATCAGAGAATCACAGAATGGTTTGGGTTGGAAAGGACCTTAAAGATCACCAAGATACAACCCCCCTGCATGGGCAAGGACACCTCCCACAGCCCAGGTTGCACAAGGCTTCATCCAGCTTCCCAAGAAGTGTCTCACAGACTGCTACACAAAAGTGAGTACATCTTAGTAGGGGTCCCTCTGCGAGGACTGGAGTAATGTTGGATTAATAGATTTATAGAATGAGAAGGGCCATAAATACTCTGCTCAAACCCACTGTGTGATGACAAGCTGTGGAGCCTCACTCAAGGTAAATGAATGAGTCCAAATCCCACCCCAAAGATTTGATGACAGAAAAAGATCTGGCTCTCCATGAAGTGGTTGCTTCACACCTTTCTCTGCGCAGCTGGGGTCATTGTAAGTTTTTATTATTTCCCCCCCTTTTTAATATTTTTTTGCAAGGGCTGTGATACATCTCACAGAGAAACTACTTTGTGTGAATAATTAAAAAAAAAATAAAAGGAAAAAAAATTAGTCACTTGATTCCAACCCTGAGGAATACAGTGGCAAAATCATTCCCTGGGCTGGAGGTGAAGCAAAGCCCGGGAGCAGCCTGCTGCAAGCTCTTTTCTTTCATGTGCCTAAGACACACAAATCCCCATTCCCCAGAGGCTGGGGGATCACTGACAGCAGTGGCAGGCTCTGAGGAAGGGTGAAGGGAGTGAAACTGTGCTCTTCTTTCATTCACCAGGGTCAGCTGTCCCACCTGTTCCCCCTGCTGAGCCATGGGTAGCAGGGATGGAGGGGATGGGGCTTTGAAAAGGAAAACTCCTCCAAGAGGAGGAATTTAATATTCAAATGAGAAACAAGGGAGCATTCACCTTGCCACCAGGGTAGGGACAGACAGAAGAAAAGAGAGTGCTGGGCACAGTGGTGGGGTTGGTTGGCTTGAATGAATCCCCTGGGAATTGGGGACCAGGCCAAGAGCAAGTTCCCTAATGAAAGACTAATGATGGATGGAGCTCAGTAGGTGCAGGGTTGCAGTTTGATTCGGAAACCCAATCTGCTACCAGCTGTTTATTTAAGCAAATGCCATGGCTATGGTCTACAGTAGTGCCTGCCTAGATTTCCCTGGGAGATTTCTTCCATCAAATTGACCCCTCTTGAATTTAACCATCGATGATGCCTCTGGGCTCTGCAGTCCAACCTGTGCAGTTCTCTTGTGGGGATGTTATCATAGAGTTTCCAAAGTCTGAAGCACAAATCTTTTCCCACAGTCGTTTGGGATTGTGTTTCTTTGCCCTTATTTAAATTGAAAGCTTTTTTTTTTTTTTTTTCCCTTTTAGGCTAGACACTAACTCCTATTGTGTAGTTACAGAGCAGCCAACACAATGGAGCCTGCAGCCTTTCCTGGATACTATTGTTGACATGATAAAAAGCCCTGTAACCCAGAGACTGAAGGAGTGATGGTTCATCACACTGAAACAGAGCCCTGCTTGATGGGAAGCTTGAATGATGTGGTGTTTGTGAGAAGAGGAAAATCTCTGAGAAGAATCACAGAATTGTCACAGTTGGAAAAGACCTCTAAGATCACTGTACCCAACTGACAACATCCCCTTCTCCAATAAAATATATGTATTAATATCAGTATCACTCACCAGAGCATGCCCTCGAGTGCCTCATCTACACAGCTTTTAAATACCTCCAGGGATGGGGACTCCACCACCTCCCTGGGCAGCTCATTCCAATGTCTAACTACTCTCTCAGTAAAGAAATTCTTCCTCATACCTAGTCTAAACCTCCCATGGTGCAATTTCAGGCCATTTCCTCTGGTCCTGTCCTTGTTCACTTGAGAGAAGAGCTCAGCACCCACCTCCTTACAACCTCCCTTCAGGAGAGCAACAAGGTGACCTCAATGCCAGGATGTTTTTTCACAGCACAAATGCAGGTAGAGCTTTATTTGAGGTTGCTTTTTATCCCCCTTTCATGGCTGTATTTTTAAAAATTATTATTTAACAAGGTTTCCATACCATGATGGCTCTGGGAGCCAACCCTGACCTTTATTTTCCACGCCCACCCCACGTGGATTTGCAGATTCCACAGGAGCAAGGGAGCACCTTCTGCATGCTGGCCAGAAGACAGAAGCTGCAATGAGCAAATCCTCTGCAAGGTGCTGGTTTTTCTTTCCCCTGTTGCCTTGTGCATCCCCAAGGCTCCAGCATCTGCCAGGGGCAGGCAGCTCAGTGCCTCCCATCCCCTCCGTGACCACAGGGGACGTGAGCCACGATGCACTCAACCTTGAAACCAAAGAAGCCTCAAACCTGTCATTAAAGCAGCTGCACTGGCAATAAATTTAGTATTTGCAGAAGTTCACTGCCTGTTTAAAATGCAGCCAGAGTAGCTATGGGAACAGCTTCAACAGAGTTTCATCGTGCTGAAAAGTGACCCCGCAGAGACACGAGGGAAGGCTCCTGGAGGCACCAACACTTTTTCTCTCCGAGGAGAGAGTTGAGTCCCTTGCCAATGGGCTAGGGAAATGAACCAGGAGAGTCAGTTATGGGCTGCAAATGTACATTGAATTAGTGGTTATTAAAAGGTTTCAAAATATGAAAAAAAAAAGTTAATAATATGAATGTCGAGGCTTTCAGGAAATAAAATTTTGCCCCTGTACTCAGCGCTGGTGAGGCCACACCTTGAGTACTGTGTCCAGTTCTGGGCCCCTCATCTCAGGAAGGATATCGAGGTCCTGGAGTGGGTGCAAAGGAGGGCAACCAGGCTGGTGAAGGGACTCGAGCACAGATCCTATGAGGAGAGGCTGAGAGAGCTGGGGGTGTTCAGCCTGAAGAAGAGGATGCTCAGGGGAGATCTCATCACTCTCTACAACTCCCTGAGGAGGTTCGAGCCAGGGGTGGGTTGGGCTCTTTTCCCAGATGACTTTCAACAAGACAAGAGGGCACGGTCTTAAGTTGTGCCAGGGGAGGTTTAGGTTGGATATTAGAAAGAATTTCTTTACTGAGAGGGTGATCAGACATTGGAATGGGCTGCCCAGGAAAGTAGTGGATTCTCCATCCCTGGAGATATTTAAAAAGAGACTGGATGTGGCACTCAGTGTTGGGGAAACAGTTCAGAAATATCCAGGTTGTGAGCAATCCTGACTTACTTCAATTTAGGCCACATTGGGTTAATGGTTATTGAGGCCTAGTTAGAGGCTTTCTGAGAATGAGCTACTGGGAAAGAGATAACTTAATTGGCAACAGAAGAGGAAAATAACTGTGTGAGAAGAATCTTTCCATGAGAATGGTATGTGTAATTGGAATACAAAGCCACCTGCATGATAAGATGGTGTAAACAAGGCTTCTCTATATAAAGTGAGTGCAAGTTGCTAATAAACGATTTCATACAATCATATTGATGTGCACATGGAATCCTTAAGCCTGTTTTCCCACAACTCAATGCCATGGTCTAGCAACCGCAACGGTGGTTCAAGGGTTGGACTTGATGATCACTGAGGTCCCTTCCAACCCAGCAAATTCTGTGATTCTATGAAAATGATTTGGGTTTGTTTTGTTTTTTTCTTTAAGTCCAAAGGAAAAGGAATAAAGACAAATTTTGTGGCATTGTACTGCCTTATAAATCCAAAGAATATTTCTTACTTTTCAGCTTCTTTGCAAACTTTCAAGCCTCTTGTAAATTATTACCTTCCCTGCATCACCTGGTGCTCTGTTCATGTTAACAATCTCTGCCTTCTCCACTTTGTGTAAATCAAGGCAAGGGAGCAGCTCAGCTGGGGAGATTATGGCCTGATGGCAAAGATAAGGAGATGTAAGTGCCATTCCTGACTTACCAGGGGCTTCCTTCTTCTCCTGGCTTGAGAAATGTTCCTGAACCAGCTGTATCAGTTTTTTTATACTCTGATTTCTGTGCTAAGGGTTGAATGTGGTAAACCCAAACACTGCTTCAAAACCACTCTTCATGCTTCTGGTTGAATATTCTTCCTGCCCTCCCTGTGAGCATCCAGATGTAAGTAGTTCATGATTTCAAAGCACATTGGAACTTGGAAGGGAAGGCTGGACTTTTCTCTGAGCCATTTTAAAATACAAGAGGCACCCAAAATCTCAAGCCAGTTTATCTCATCTGAACTCCTGTGGCTACAACCATGATAGAAAGGGCATGGTTCTCACCAGAGTGGGCATCTCAGCAAATTCAGGACCAAACACAGTGGCTTGGTAAGGGCAGACATTTAAGGCAGTGATTCTGGTTGCACTGAAAGGATGTTCAGAGCTATAGAACGTGGGGGCACCCACGTTCACCCCACAAGGTGCAGCTTGATAGCACTGAGAGATATTTACCTGATCTATGGAGAACATTTGATCCTGATTGCAAATAAAGAAATTCAGTCCACCAAGGACACTTTCATCATGGTGACAGATGCCAGATCCACTGTACCCAACTCACCTTCCAATGAGTGCCTTCACACAGCTGGATACTGAGGGCCAGAAGGAGGAAGGCTGGGATTCAAAGAGAGAAATTCAATCAGAGCTGGGTGTCCAAATCCCCAGCGTTCCCCTGGAAATCCCAGCTCAGCACCCTGCCTGCTGGTGTCTAACAAGCCTCTAAAAGAAAAAAAAAAAAGACATCAAACCCTGGGATTTATGGATTTATTATTAATCAGTCCAGCTTCTTAGCACCTTCTCTTGTGACCTTGGTTGCTAGGAAATTTGTGTCAATATACAAAAAGTGAAGTATTAATAGAAAGAAAGAGCAGCTGATGGGAGCTCTGCAAGGAGCAGCATGGCCAATGCAGGGGTTGCCCTTGCAGGACATGTGAGGCTGTGAAGTCTTCCAGGCTACATCTTTCTCAGGATGGGCTCCTCTCCTGCCCCTGCAGCTCATGCTATTAAAGTCCAAACCAGCCTCAAAACCTCAGGGATTGTGTCCATGAAGTTCATCAGGAGCAGACACCGGGCATGCTGATGGCTGAACCATCCATCCTTGTTTTGCATCCAACATGAGCTGGTCTGGGTCAAAACCAGGCAGAGCACCCCGTTTGTGACCCATGGAGATGCAATACCCAAATCCTTGATGCTTTTATTCCCCTCACAGCTGATTTCACAAAGTTGGAGGCATGG